>NC_048422.1:20043044-20115761 GCF_013103735.1 Etheostoma cragini | reverse complement strand
CCCTGACCTTCGCCGCCACCCATGTGGCTGCGCACCCGACCCCAGCGGTTCCTCCCACAGGTGGTGAGCCCATGGGATCATACATACAGTGGTAGGGCTAACTGTGATATTTTCAGTAATACAGTCAAAATAAGTAATGATCAAACCTTAAGCTATAGAACTTCACTGATTTTGACTTCACAGCAGTTTGCTGCTTACCTACTGTTGACCTGTTAGCAGTCGGCTTGAATTTTGTTCAGAAAAAGCACACATCAAATCAACAGTCTACTGTATGGAGATACAAATAATGTATGGAGATGAGACGCCCTACTGTATCAATCCATTATGTACAGTGTCTTGAAAAAGTTTACACACCCACGCTAAAGTTGATTAAAAAAAGGAATAAAAAACATCCATCATCTTCATTTTTATTTTAAAATAAAGGCCAGTTATTTCCCACTGCATATTAAGGAAGAACATTTATTTATTTACAATACATTATTTATTCACAAAGAAAATTGCTGTCCTTAAAAGGGCGGATTTTCCAAAAATATTTAATTAAGGCATTAAGATCAATTATTCCTCTTTCAGTATGTGCGTGTAAACTTATTCTAGCCACTGTACGTTAATGGGACAACAGTTATTCGAGTAAACAAAAAAACTCAAATCTACAACTGTGGGTCCTGAAATACATTTTTTATTTATTTTATTTTGAAGGCATCACTTCTGACATTGAACCTGGATGTACTGTTCGATTGGGTCAGGAATATTTGGCTGCAGTTCTCCTTGTCGGCCATCAGACGGTAGTCATGTTCCACCAAATGTTCCTTGGGAACTTCCAAGCATCGAAGAGTGCTTTTTCTTCTTTTTTTATTGCAATTTTTCAGTTACAGTGCAGCGATTTCTCAAGAAGGAAGAACACTAAACTACCAGGGGTGTTGAATTATGCAAACTATACAATGTTTGGATTCCCTTTATTTCAGTCTCCCTGTTGGCATTTAAATTTATCTCTCAGAGTCGAAAGTCTTTCTCATGCACATTGTCATTATTCCTGCTATAACTGACTGACTGCATTTGACCAGAAGACAGCAGCGCAGCTGTCAAGTGTATTGATCTGGCTCACAGTGAGATCGGGATTGCCAATTGATTCTGGCCCACTGCGCTGCAGCTTTGATCAATCCCAGTTGCCCCTCAGAAATATGCAGGCCCATGCTGTGTAGCAGATGTAGCACTCACCTCCTCCAACACACTTTCAAACAGCCTAATTGGCCTTTGCTCCCTGGGACCCAACAAACTGCACTGGGCCGTAGCTCTAAATGGCTGAAGAAAATGAATTGCTCCAGTGAATCCTGTGGGGGGAGCGAGTTACCCTTTCCAACGTGATTTAGAGTTATTTCCACTTTGCTTTCTTAATTGTTTAATTTGGCAAAGACAGTCTAGTCAGTGATCAGTTTCCGTTACTTGCACGAATTGGCCTTAATCTGTAGTCCCTGGCCTGTTGTTGAAATAACAAGGGTAAAATGAATATTTAAACTTTATGAAGACATTTGCAAACATGTACCTCATCTTTTAAGGCATCAGGGTGCAAAAAATAGACACCAAAGAGATGAAGCAGACAAGCAGAGATCAGTAAAAACAAGACATTACTGTTACAGGCAGGCATATAAAATACAATTAAGACAAAATAGATGGCACCACAACTCAGCAGTACAATGGGCAGAATTACTCTGTTATGAGTAAAAGTGCTGCATTCAAAATGCAGCTTTAGTTAAAGTTTTAGCATGAAAAGTACTTGACCCTTTGAGCGGTTTGTATCCACTTCCTCTGCTCCGGGGGAAGAGGAACAGGTCGTTCCACAGCAACAAACACTTTCTCGAAATAAGGACACTGATTACAACTTCACTTTGAGGATTGATTAAACCTGCCGCAGACTAATCTTCCATTTGTCTCTAGGCCCAAATAAGTCCCAGAACAATCTCTGCAGACCTATGAGTATCATTCAGTCGCTGATGGATCATTGAAACCTTTTCTTTAAGTTTTATTGGATCCGTAGAGACAAGTACAAAATCATTTCATCATCAGTCGTTTGTAACTGAGGCAGGGATGAACCGAACTAATGATCTTTAGCTCTTTAGTTCTGGGATTGTGGTCGCCCGTAACAAATACCTTTATTCTGCCCTTTCTCATTTGAAAATAATGGATGAAACACTCATGTGCTCAGCATCAGTTCTAATAACTTTCGTGTGACCCCCCAACATGGTCAACATATACCTGCTGAATGTCAGCATGTTAGCATTGCCATTGTGAACGTGCTGTTAGCATTTAGCTCAAAGCACTGCTGTGCCTTAATTCACAGAGCTGCAAGCATGGCTGAAGAGAAAACTATCTTGAACGATTTAAGACCTTTCTCAAGGATCTTGGATCTTACAATTATTCATTTTCACTACCAACAATTCATAAAAATAAATAATGTTTATGTGACTCAAAGGTTGGAATGGAACAAACTTCAGTTGCCATCTATAAACTCTATAATGAATCAACATGGGAATTTCCCTTACTGTTGGACCAAGGACGTCTATTTTATCTTATTGTATCCTAACCCAGATGTTAGCTGAAGTAAAACCTGAATACTGTTTAGATGTAGCTTACTGCTTTTTCAGCAACTCAATTTAAATTGGGGCATAAATGCTGCTCCATGTTTTAAGGATGGAATCATTTTTTGGCTGGTCACCGCAGTGTGTTTTACCTGCTGGTAAAGTCTGTTCCATCACTGGTGTGCTTCTGTCTGGCCTGGTGTGAGAGCCGGTCGCCTGATGGGGAAAGCACACCTCTGGAGATCAGCCCAGTCTGCCCCGTCAATAAGGGCCAGTGGGGGGGCTGGGGTCTGTCTGTGAAACGCATCAAGGCTGTCACCTCATGCCCTGTGTGTGCGTGTTTAATGGTAGAACACAGCTATGGTCTGTATACAACTTTTTTTTTGCTTGGACTGAATTTACGATATAGTTTCACAGCGTCACTGAGCTATTTTGATTTGTTTTCTGCATTTAATCCCACAAGTCCTTATTTTCCACCGCATGGCTCGACTCACTTTTGGTACCAGGTGCTTTTCTTTATTTAGTTTTGTACTGCGGTAAGTACCCCCTAAGTGTAGGCAGGATTCTCAGCTGAGTACCATAGCAATCCCATAGCCCACGTGAAACTGCCGTGATTATCTTCAAGGCAACACTGGCTGAATCCTTTCATACCAAACAGAGGAACGTCTGCACTTCAATATTCTGGTTCAACGGATGTACATTGCTGGGATTAAGCCTGACATCCGATGCCCCTCCCCATCTCTTATCTATTTTGCAAAGACACTGCTGCTGCATCCGGGACTTAGCCCCACCCAGGACGGTGGTGATTGGTTTTCAGAAATGCAAACAAGCCAATCCATCCTTTACCCTGTCCCAGAACAGATAAGCAGTGTAGCCACCCCTGCTGACACAGCGCCGTGGAGAAAAAGCGACACTAGCACTTTGTCAACTATATGACGTAGTGTATGGTGTAGTTTTTCGGGTTGCAGCTTTGGTCAAGATTATCAGAGCCAAAATATGTTAAATGAGAATGAGAACTGTGGGAAAAACAGTGTACAGTGAAACAGTGAAACAGTCACTTGGCCATCTCGGACGGCCTGGACGCATGTCACAGACAGACAGGTCATCCATAGGAAGTGCTCTATTATTAGAGACAAATAAAATCCGCTATGACAAAACATTTTGAGAATGTAACAAAGAAGGTCTCTGAAAACCAAGATAAGTGAAAAATGTAAAATAAGAGGAAAGCTGGTTCTTCCATCTGGAACAGATACGCTGTCAGCAGGTCCCGTCCCAAGCCGAGCTGAGATAATACTTGGACTGTGGCTTCAGTTTTCTATAATGTTCTGCACGTTATGGTCCTAACTGACAACTCACTGTAATGCACAGTACAATCTACTTCCAACAACAACACTGTGACCATTTGGCAATGAGTCCTCAATATTGCCTACAAACAATAAAAGGATACCAAATTTGGTTCAAGACACAAGAAAATTAGCGAGGAGTTGGTTTGAATGTGCTCTTGAATTGATTCACAGCACGTACCAATGTCAGCCGTCGTAACATTCGGGGAGCTGTAACAGCAGGGGGTCAAGGCAGCATAGACGTGTGTGCTACATGTTTACACTGAGCTCGGGGGCGTGTTGGCAGATACTTTGCAATATCCCCACAGCAAGCCTGGCTGTTAAAAACCACTCTTCTGTGCTCTTTAATTAACTGCCGATAATTGGAGACGAAGGAGGGCAACCATCGGTCAGAAACCATAAAACACCTCACAATCTAGCGAAAGATCTCTCTTGCTCTGTGTGCCCTCTCACTTTCCCTTTTCTCTTTTCTCCAGGTAACAGCAAAATGATGATGGATCCCGATTATTAGGCGTAATAACGGAGATTATAAGTGGGGGAAAATTGAGTGGAAACCTCAGCACTTCTGCATGTGTGTTCATGTGCGATGTTAAGTGTTTCTCTGAGCTATCTGAATGCAACATACTGCATAGAAGTTAAGGAAACAAAAGGAGACAAAGACTTTGTAACGCTCACATGTCATTATTATACTGGTTTTGATTGATTCTGTGACCTGGCGATCTCCACATTTCCATTCAAAGCTGACTGGATGTTTAGGTCCTCTCTTTGTATAATTTTGGAAATGTGTGCTTGGGAGTTCCTCTGAGAAAGAAGGAAACAGTGAACTAGTTGTCATCTTTGAAGAAACCCCCACAACCATAAAAAAGAAGACTAACCAACAATGAAATTCCTGCGCTGACCTCTCCACCTTGAGTTGTAATTTGGTTTCAACAGTGGCTCAAAGCCACATGGTCGGGTTGCAGTTCGACATTTTTACCAGACAGTTCAGATGGCGCTCTTTCAGTGTCATCATCCTCCGTTAGATCCCACAATAAATCACACACGCACACACACACACACACACACATATGGAAAATGACTTTTGGAAACATACAGTAGTATATATTCACAGTGAATACCACAGCATATGAGTGTAAGGAATGCCTTAACCACAGAACAAAGGAACGTCTGTTGCTCCAGCTCCTCTTTGTAATCTTTGGACAATTTCATAAGGTCTTTTTCTACCCGGTGTGACTGGAGCTGTGGCAAACCTCCAGACCATTTGACCACCTCTGACTCCAGGCAGCCGTACCACAGAGAACTCATCTCACAAACATTAGATGGTCCAACCATGCTTACATGGAGCCAGCAATGAACTCAAAGTAATTAAGTGTGCAGATCCTCCTGAGTCCTTCAGAAAAACCAAAAACATGGATACACACAGACAGGCAAAACCCTAATGGAGATGAGGCTTGTGTACAAAACTCTTCTCCTTTCTTCCATTAATGTTTCTCCCGTATCAAATGATTCAAATAAACAACACACTACAATAAAAAAGTGAATCATGGTTTCACTGGATTCCACGTTGTTGTATTTATTGTTAAGTGAAAAATAAATGACACGATAAGTGAAGGCTTATTTTACCTTTCCATTAACTTATTGTGTTATTTCAGTTGACATGATTCCAAATATGTTCTGTTTTCTGCCCGGGAAAATAGTTAACAAGCCTGTTGGGGGGACAGTGTCCTACATTTGGTAGTCCTGTGGGAAATTATATTTGGGTACCAAAATACCCAAGAAAGTCAAAGTGATCAAATAATTGCTTTTAGAGATGACTTAGGATTGCGGTTATGAATCCTACAAGCATTAAAACCTGGGAACCAGCTTCTGAGGGAGTCTACTACTGAGAGATGGCCTCCACCCTGGGTGACCCCGAATCACTCTTTTATTAAGAGGCTCTGTCACCGGTGAAATCCCAGTGTGCCTGCAGGACAGCGGATCTAATTTCTTCTCTAGTTAATTCACGAGATGACTCGTACTGCGCGTTTGTCTCATTTCTGAACTGATTACCAATCACAGAACAGATTCCCAAGGCTCCACTAATGAAAGTCTGTCTGAAAGCAAATGAGTACATGCATTTAAATGAGGAATTACTTCGGGGTTTTTTATACTCTCTTTTGAGAGTTAAAGAGAGGAAAGGTTGGATATAGGATTCAGAATACCTCTGAACGTTATCCTTATATCCAGCACTACAACTTCCAGCTTTCTTTGGTAATGGACACTTGGCCCAGACTGGGTGTGACCCACCCACTCTCCCGGGGATTTGATTTTGCACTGCAGCTCGGTGTGGAAACCTGCGCTTTTATTTCTCTTGCTTCAGTTCAACATTTTGCGGGAACCAATCACAAACTGGCCTATCCATCTGGTGGTTTTTACACAATGACAATAGAGAAGCGAGCAGCTTTTTCTTTACATTCAATATAGCGGCCATCTAAGTGCAGCAACCCGTTGATGTTGCTGGCGCTCCTGCGTCACCCAGATCATTGCTCCGATTGGTTGAAGGACTATCCAATTGCGTACAGAGTCATTTGAACTGTGCCCGTTGGTACGTTCTCTTGTGGAGAGAAAATACAGAGCAGACGCCCCAGACCAATAATCCATCTCAAATCTATTGAGCTTGGCTTGTACCGGTGAAAGCCAGACCACACTTGGACAAGGAACACTTGAGAATACAACCTGTGATTTACAGTATGGTTTTGTTGATCAAGTCACTTACATTTTAATACATGTACTTAAATGCATTGCAAGTACCGTGAAAGAAAACAAGACTATGGGGAATAAGGAACAATAGGACATTTTAGAGAAATTAAGAAATTATTCTCAAATCTTTTAAATGTTCAGCCCTTTCCCGTCAAAATTACAGCATTCTCAATTACGTTTCATGGAAATATTTCCAGTTTATGTTTTGTCTCAGCGCATAATAAATATGTTTCTTATCCAAAACTGATAGAAGTCAGTGTAGGAAGGAGGTCAGGGTGGATGGATGGCTCAAACAAATACAGGACCTTCAAACCAAAGTCATTGTTGACTGGTTTACATGAAAGGGTGAGGACGATCTTGGCCCATATTTTCCTGGATCTTACTTACAAATGTAACTTATCCTTACTTCTGGAACAATCCCTAGTGTTTGGAAATGTGCTCAGGTTGTACTATTGTTTAAAGGTGGTGACCCAACTCAATTAACCCTCATGTTGTCCTCGGATCAAATTGACCCGTTTTCCTATATCAATCTTCTTTTTAAACATCCAAAATAAGTTGATTGATTCAGTTTTGACGGAAAGACAAAACGAGGGTTAAATAATTACAACCCAATTTCCAAATCCAAGCCTTTTCTGATGAAAACCATATCCTTCAACCTCAACAATCTGGATTCAGACCAGGATACATTACTATTACAGCTGCAACACTTATGTACTAATACTACTGAATGTTTTGAATGGTCGTGATAACCATCAAAATTGTGCTTCTCTTTTCATAGACTTGTCTAAGGTTTTTGAGACTAGTATTTTATTGAAAAAACTGCCCTTCACTGGTTTAGATAGTCTTTCAGTCAGCTGGTTTTCCAATTATCTGTTTGTGATGGTGTTTGATCCGGCTCTCTTGTACTAGGTAAATGTCTTCCTCAAGGGTGTGTTTCTGGTCCACTTCTGTTCACTCTACAGATATAAAAAAATATAATACAGTAACATTGCGATGTCCATTATTATGCAGATGATACCATTTTGTAAACATTTTGGCCCTACTCCTGCTTTGGTTGCTGCAAGCATGCAGATGCTTTTGAAACTGAATTTCAGCAGATTTTAAATATCAGCAATTTCAAAATCTGAATTTCAGCGGATTCAGCGAAAGTTCTCTAGGTACCCTAGCCCGCACCACTATCTAAGTATTCATAAACTTGTGTTTCGGGTATTGTTTTAGGATGATATTATTATTTTGTACTGTAATATTTTTGAATGTTTATATTTCATTGGAAAAGAGAGCTTCCTCTCAGTAGCCCTCCCTGAATAAATAAAGGTTTTAAAAATACATAACATACTCAATTTACATAATGTATTTAACTTTAATTACATAACAAACATACTTTATTTTAACACAAACCATCATCAGCATTTTTCTAAACCTTACCAAGTAGTTTTGTTTCCATTCACAACCATGTGCTTAAAACAGAAATTATTTCACAAAGTTGGCCAATCACTTGAAAATATTCAGCGTTTGTATTTTTTAGAAGACAGGGTTGAAAAACTAGGTACGTTTAGGGTACTCAATGCCCGTATTCTTGTTTTCTTCCACAGTGTCTACATTTAAGTACCAGTAGGACCCTTTGGGTGTTTTATTTAACCAACTGACATTATAAATTGCATTTGTGTTATTAGTGTTTGCTAATTCAGTTACAGAAACATTTCCTAGGAACCATATTCAGAGTTTTTTTATTTCTTTTACTTAAAGCTGCATCAAATTATTTTTGGCCACTTCTGGGCACATCAAGAAATAACAATGACATACGGCAAAGGTGTAAGCAAACAGTTGCTTATGTATTTATTTGTTTATATTATACTTCCTGACATGTCACAACATAAGGATTTATTTCATCTTTCATTCATAGTACAATATGCACTCTGCTTGAATTTGGGTCTGCACCATTGAGGGACTATAATTAGCTGATAAATGTTCCAACATGATTCTCAGTTAGTTGCTACCTTTGTGTGTCTGCCACAAGCTTCTGGACAGGTAGGGAACTGTGGGTTTATGTGAACTTTTTGCTGAATATAGCTGCATGCTGCTGCTGGAAATGGATGAGAGCAGAGTTTATTGACTTGAAAATTCAGACAAATTTGGCGTGAAGAGACTGAATCACTCCATCTGGTCTAGTATTATCTGTAGGTAATGGTTGCTAATTGGTAACTCATGACAAATACTGATTTGTAATTGAAGTCTGTATGACTCCTGTTTGATTGTGCTACTGCTATATCATGGATTAACATGTCACAGATATATGTTTCAAAAGGTTTAACCACAAAACTAAAAGTAAACACTTTAAATTACCAGGAGACATGGTCAATATTTCCTGATTGTGGCCCCCATTTAACTTGCTCTAGTT
This sequence comes from Etheostoma cragini, assembly GCF_013103735.1. Lineage (NCBI taxonomy): Eukaryota > Metazoa > Chordata > Actinopteri > Perciformes > Percidae > Etheostoma > Etheostoma cragini. The sequence continues at coordinate 20,106,708 of NC_048422.1, read as the reverse complement.
GTCTTTAAAGCAACTAACTAACTCAGAGAGAATCTTGGGTATTGTGGAAAAATGTTTCATTATATTGTAGAAGTTACCTTTGGCCATAGTGGGAAGTTAAATACTGTACTTTTTAATGCAAAGAAAGTATTAGAGCGGCTTTAAAAGGAAAAAAAAATAAGTTAATAAATTTAAACTAAATACAGACATTGTTGTCCTTGAAATCTTTTACTGGGTCTGTGCCTTGGCAGACACTTTGACATGTCATGGCAGGAAAAGCACAGATGTTACTGATTATCAATAATTACCTACCGGGACACCCACAACAGAGGAATAATTATTAAATGCATCTGTGCTATTCCAGCTTTCACAAGGTAAAATATCATAGAATGTTTTTTTTGGGTATCTAGTGAAAATGTCACCTGCCATCCATCTCTAGTAATGCTTTTGAAAACTTAGCTATACATATTAAATCAGCTTGTTAGTTAAAAATTTGGCCATTTGAATTTTCATTCTAACATCTTTATCTCATGAAGTATTTCTTAGCTTACAAAGATGGTGTTTATTTCAATTCTTATGCAGATGACACACACCTTTCCACAGAGAGACAACCTGATCATATGACAGCTGAACTTCCCAATCCTTATTTTTTTTTTACTTTCATGTTATCAAAACCTAACAGAAGACTTCCTCACTTTTAATGCCGGTGAACTTTTGCAGGCGTGATTTATATTTCTTCTTTGACAGTCGCATATTATGGAGGACCAGGTCTTCCATATTTAAGAATAAATACAGAAATAATTAAATGCTCAATAAATAAATAGGCATACAATTAATTGCCCCCCCCAAAAAAATGAACTAATAAATGTAGGTAGAAATTAAATTATACAGTGAGACATAAATGTATATATCTCTTTTAATTAGCTTCTTTATATATTTAGCTTTGTAATAATTACCTTATTTATTTATTGTCCGTTATAATCTTCAACTTTATTTAGTAATTACCTATTTTTTAAATGTATTTATTTCTGTGTGTTTAATTTTTTGGTCTGTTTTATTCTTCCTTTGCATTTCTACCCTATCTATTTTCACCCCTGGTATTTATTTCTGCCTGTCACTTTTACATTTCTGTATGCATTTCTACCTCATTAATGCAAATGAGGAGGGGCGGGTCTTAAGGGGCCAACTTCTGCCCATTGGTTGGTCAGCATTTCACTGCACGGTCGAATTTACATGCCACCGGTCACACACACAACAAAGATGGCTACCCGCGATGAAGTTGTCAGTGACAGGAGGCATTTAGAATCTGTTTTTGAAAACAAGGCTAACGTTATAAGTATTGACTTTATCGTTTTTCGTTTAGACGCTCTGACAGAACGTGTGTTTCAGTTAGCGGCACACATGGACAGAGATGTGGACAATGTAGTTTTTCAGAATGTGGAGGAAGCAGCCTATCTTCTTAACTCGGTCGCTAACGTTAATCACACACCAGGGATAGCTGGTCGCCCTGCTTCTATGCTGCCTGTGGACGCCGTGGAAGGACTTCTACATGCGGGTTTGCCTGTTGGTGCCATTGCAAGGCTTTTTGGAGTCAGCGAAACAACAGTCAGTGTACCATTACATGTGATGCCAATAGAACCAGTGTGTGTAACGTTACCAATTCACAAGAATGACACAGGAGAAAGGCAAACCATTGCTAGCTTTTGTTAATTTACAAAGTTATGGAACTAATCAAGAATGCATAGAAAGTAACGTTATGTCGCTCACACAGTGACTTCAGACTCGACTCCGACTCGAGGTGCGGGACTCGTGAACAATGTTTATTTGTAGGAAGCGTCCGCTGAGCTTGGCGTTATAACCTTCCTCCGTTACCTATAACCTGCTGCGCGCAGCCGCACGTGAGTCAGAGTTGACAACAAACACCGGCAGCTGCTCCGCCATTCATCATAAAGTTTGGCTTTAAAACGTCATACAACAAGACCCAAACAAAGAAGCGCTGAACGCAAACTAGGTGAGTAACCTGTGGTGAGTAAACATGTTCAGCTCAGCATTGGCCATCTAACGTTAGCTTGCTTGTTGCTTCAGCTACGACCTTTGGGAGGTTTACTCTGACTGTCGTTCGTTATGAGAAGATGAATGAGCGTAGTAGAACAAGTACATTTTTCCATCTGGGAAGCGTCTGCAGGATTACATGTTTCCTCTTCCGTGCTGACTAGAGAAAAACTGATTCATGTTTTAGTTTCTTTCAAAATCATCCAGTGCAATATCTCTGGTTGAGCAGTCTTGTGTCAGAAATGTCACATTACATTTACAATAAAACTTCCACCTTGTCTTTCACATTCCAATGTCTGGTTCCCCTTTTGAATCTCCTACTGAGTCTCATGGTGTTGTCTCGTGGCGTCAAAGCACCCAAACACGAGAACAGTTACAACAATATTTGTGCGATCGCACATGCAAAACGTTTTTTTTGCCAGCAAAGTAAGAATCATTGCCAGACCGTCCTCCTCAGTGCTGCAGAGGAGGGTCTGGCTAGTCCACACAGCATTCTGAGATGGGTAAAAAAAGAAAAGGTGCTCTGTTTATTGTCATTTCATTAAACCAATCACAATCTTCATGGGCGGCGCCAAGCGCAGGACGAAGGCACGGTGCCACTGCCAAATGGCCTAGGAGGGGAACTCGTTTTAGTGGAGCATGTGTATGTTCAAAGATTGTTTTAGTCGTGCAACAGAAAACTCTGATTGGACAGATAGTCTAGCAAGCTGTCTGGATTTACCCTGCAGAGATGTTAGGAGCAGTCAACCGCAGTCCTCATAAATCGACCAAAGTTAAAAATTCTAAAACAAATAAAGCGGAAGGTAATGGACATCTGGCCAACAATGGTGACATCCGTTGGAATTTCCGTCGGCGATGGAGCAATCCCGGAAGTGGAACATCGTGGATATAGACTAAAATGATGCTAACCATTCAGTCATGATAAACTCATGTGCTCTCAGCAAGATTAGCTAACATTGCTAGCATTAAAAAATGTTGTATGCACAAATGCAAGGTTTTATAATATCAGCAATATCCTTATCTGCCCTTTGTTTTTACTGGGGTTTAACATAGTAGGGCTGTACAAAAGGAAGTCTACTCAACTTCATCCATGGCAGTTTAAAGGCGCCCTCTCTACTTTTCTTGTCAACACATAGTTATATTTACACGCACTGTTTCTCACCAAAACACATTGTTTGTATTTTTAAGGTCTAACAAGTGTGTTTCTTTCCTCATAAAACAATTGCAATGCTTTTTTTGTGTGGATATTTTGGAATAAGTATTGTTTACATCCATGTTTTATTAGCCAGCAGTCTCCTTCTTTGCTTTTTGCTGGCACATTGTTATGTTTTGTGGCACGTTACCACCGCTAACTATCCAGTGTTGGCATAGCATTAAACCGTTGTCAGGAATTAATGTGTAGGCTATCACATAGTCCAGTTGAACCCACTCTTAAAAACAATGCTCCGAAGCACTCCAAGTGCAAAAAGTCCTCTAGACAGCTTTAACTTTACCATCTAAATATATTCCAGCTGTAGAGCTCTGTTGTTGTGTTCTATAAAGATTATGGAGACAAACGTGCATATTTCTTTCACATAAAGATAAAATAGAAGCATGTTATTATCTTATCTTACAATTTCCAGGTCTGTAAAACGATTCTAAATTAGCTGAAAGTGTTCTGGATGATGAGAAGGCTACAAAAGGTTATAAATAAAAACCAAACTTTTCCCAGCATAGGAGTGTAACATTCATCAATGTTGCCATTGTAAGTCTATAATTACACTGTGTGGTGAATGTGATTCAAGTTGAATCATTGTAACTGAAAAAAAATGCAACGTGAGTAAAACAAATGTTAGTGATTGAAAATGGCTTTTCAGAGAATCACTAAAAAAATGATTCCATCATTTCCCCACCTATTGGAAAGAGTAAACTATTGATGTTGGCCCATGTCTTGAAACTGTCTGACCCAAAATGCCTGCCTTTTTATTTAACAGTCTTTCTTTCCTCTAAAAATACAGGCAAGTGTTATTAGATGGACCAAGCTACTTGAGAACGTTTGGAAAGATTTCAAATTGTCTCAATAATCTATCACTTATGTGGAGCTTGCTGTGATTGTGTTTGCTCAAGAGAAAGCATCTTGAATGTAGCCCAGTGGTTTTCCAGCTCATGGTTGATGCAAGCACTAGTGTAGTAGTGATTTTCTAAGCCAGACTCCATGAGGCTTGAACTTCAAAAGCAGATTTTGGCCTGTGCTTCAATTCACTATTCACTATCACAGGAAACTAAAGCCAGATGTGAGATTCTCCCTTTTTTTCCATGTCTGAAACATTGGACGATAAAGCAGCCATGGTGTCAGAGAGATTCAGAGATTACTTCATCTTAAATCAATAGAAAAATAAAAACATTATTTGATAAGAAGAATAACACCTAAAAGGTGCCACACAGATCAGGACAGATTAGCCTCAGCTGGGAGATCCGTCACACTGCCTTTGTAGGAAAACCACCCAGCAGCGAAAAACAGAGGATTTGGGGGGGGGATTTTATATAGGAATAAAGCCAAGATTTGGTCTTATTTTTGATCACAATTGCAAATCCAAAGCAATGGTCTGCTTGCTGGTTGGATCAATTTTGTGTCCTTTACAAGATCTTATTTTCAATTTATTTTTTTATATGCAAAAAGAGTAGAGTTTCAGATACAAACGGTGTTGTATGTGGGTGGGCTAGGGACCTAAGCTTAGTAGCTAAAGTGAAGTAATCTGATTAAAGTCAGCGATTAGCTGCTAAATTGATCTACTCAGCTGTGTTGAACACATTTGGCTGATGCAGGAAAGAGTCATGTGCCAATTGCATTGTAAACAGTAACACAGAATTCAAATGAACCACCAAAAGTGGAAGTTGGGTTAACAAGAGATTCAACACTGAAGAGGTTTTTTTTAAATGGCAGACAGTTTGACTTGTGTTGGGAGAGACACAGGTGTAACTAATGATCCCTCTGCTCCCACACCAGTGAGTCATCATGCACTCTTCCAGAGCCACGCACACGGAACACCTAAATGAACCACAGCCATCATTAATGATATTAGTTACACCTGTTGCTGACACGTTGAAACGTCCAACCTGAAAAGTCTGTGTATTTGGCTGTCCCAATTCCACACTTCATACTTTATATATTCTGTCATACTGCTTTTGTGGTTAGAATATCTACACACTTTACCATAGTACTAACAAGAAATGTGTAAACATGTAAAAATGTGAAACATGTACGCTTTTAAGCTGCAAATCAAACGGCCACTTTAGAAAGCTCAACAGTTCTAACTAAGAATTAGAAAGCCAAATGTTATCCTATTGATTTAATAGTTATTTGTTTTCAGAGGTTTTTCTTAATCTATCCCATTCATAATTAGGTTTTAATGTTTTTCAGCTGCAAATAGTTCCTCCACCTTCTGGTGCATTGCAGTGTGGGGCAAACACTTAAATCTGCAATAACAACAAACTCACACAGCATTGACTTATCATTCATCTTTTACTTGTGGCAAACGTGTTAGCAAACAATTCCCTTTTTACACATCCAGCAGATTTGGAGTAACATAAGCATTCATGTGAAGACTTGTTTGTGTTCAGCTAATTAATGTCCAACATACACTCTTCATTTAGTTCTGTTTTTGCTCTCCACTAACTCCTGGGGGAAAGGGTTAGGGTTATTTGGCTTTTAAGCAGCTATAGATGTTCTATGTTTATCAGCTGGTCTTTGACTTTTGTCTCTCTGCTGTTAGATGCTGGGCAGTTAAAATAAGTTGGTTTTCAGAACTTTTCTAAAAGACAACTTTTCTGAAAACAACAAAGTTGCTGGCCGTAAAAGTCAAAACAACACATTGAAAGACACTAAAAAGCTGAGGGGAACTGTAAAGTTGGGTGATAATACCCAGTGGCTTCGTAAATACGAGTTACCCCTTTTACCTTACACATGTCATTTGATCCATTGTTGACATAAAAAATATGGATTAAAATCAAGTGTAATCCTATTAATATGCATTCTGACTTTGAGTTTAATTTATGTTGTCACATTTTCAGTTTAAACACACTACATACTCAGAACTTGCTTGATTTAATGCACTGAACAAAATTATAAATGCATCCCTTTGGTTTTTGCCCCTATTTTTCATGAGCTGATTTAAAGAGCTTAGACTTTTTCTACGTACACGAACGGCTTATTTCTCTCAAATATTGTTCACAAATCTGTCTTAATCTGTGTTAGTGAGCACTTCTCCTTTGCCGAGATAATCCATTCACCTTACAGGTGTATCATGTTAAGAGGCTGATTGTAGCACATGATTATTGCACTGGTGTGCTTTAGGCTGGCCACAAGAAAGGCCACTCTGAAATGTGTAGTTTTACACAGCACAATGTCACAGATGTCTCATGTTTTGAGGGAGCGTGCAATTGGCATGCTGTCTGCACTAATGTCCACCATAGCTGTTGCCCGTGAATTGAATGTTCGTTTCTCTACCGTAAGCCGTCTCCGAAGGCGTTTTAGAGAATTTAGCAGTACATCAAACAGGCCTCAAAATCGCAGACCACATGTAACCACACCAGCCCAGGACCGCCACATCCAGGATCTTCACCTCTAATATCGTCTGAGACCAGCCCCCCGGACAGCTGCTGCAACAATCGATTTGCATAACCAATGAATCTCTACAGAAACCGTCTCAGGGAAGCTCATCTGCATGCTTGTCATCGTCATCTGGGTCTCGGCACGACTGCAGTCCGTCGTCATAACTGACTTGAGTGGGCAAATGCTCACATGTGATGACTGTGTGGCACTTTGGGAAGGCGTTCTCTTCACGGATGAATCCCGGTTTAAACTGTAAAGGGCAGATGGCAGACAGTGTGTACGGCGTTGTGTGGGTTGCGGATGTTAACGTTGTGGATTGAGTGGCTCATAGTGGTGGGGGGGTTATTGTATGGGCAGGCGTATATCATGCACAACAAACACGTGTGAATTTTATTGATGGCATTTTAATTGCACCTAGATACTGTGACGAGATCCTGAGGCCCGTTGTTGCCATTCATCTACGACCATCCCCTCATGTTGCAGCATGATAATGCCCGGCCCCATGTTGCAAGGGTCAGTACACAATTTCTGGAAGCTGAAAACATCCCAGTTCTTGCATGGCCAGCACACTCACCGAACATGTCACCCATTGAGCATGTTTGGGATTGGTGTACACGACAGTGTTTTCCAGGTCCTGCCAATATCCAACAACTTTGCACAGCCATTGAAGATGAGTGGACCAACATTCCACAGGCCACAATCAACAACCTGATCAACTCTACGCGAAGGAGATGGTTGGCACTGCGTAAGTCCCAACAGATACTGACTGGTTTTTGGACCTGGACAGAGAAATCACAGATACAAAACAACATAAAACTACCACATGTTCACAAATAAAATTTGCCTGCAAAGATAAAAACATCAAGCACTTCAGGGCACTTTTTTAAGAATTTGTGGAATTACTGCACTTCCATTCCTCCGTGAACAAGTTGCTTAACTCTACAATACCAAGGGGTTTCATTTAATTGCATGATCAGTTTTGTTTTAGTGCGTACAGTAAGTGTACAGTATTTGCTCTCATGCTTTAGTCTCCTTGTAGTCTTTTTTTCTTGCTAGAGTGTGACAGGGTGATAGGGGAGTTTCTTCCTTCCAGCTGGTGTCTGAAGCCTGAATTCCAGTCCAGCTGGGTTGTGTAACAAGGATAGGAACAGCTCACGTTATCCCTTACCAGTCATCCCCCCTCTTCACAATCCCCCAGGGATCTCAGAAAAGGCCTCACGCTGCGGACCACAGTTTACATGGCTTTTTTGTTTCTTTTTTCTTTCTCTTGCAATTTATTTACACTGCAGTCGTCTAGCAACCACCACAACACTCACCAACTCCTCCTCTTCTTAAACACTCTGTGTCATTGGTAGTTAACCCCCTTTGCACAAAGCCACATCTGCAGAAGGCTGACGTACACATGTTTTGGGATGTTCAGGTACCATTGGTGGTCCAGGGGTGTGATATGTGCAACGATGACAGAAGACATACACACTTAAATGCACTTTTCCAAGGGGCTGCAGGGTCAGATGGGAGATTACCCTGGTGGGAGTTCAATGACAAACAATGTTGTGACTCAGAGAAACCTACCCACACGACTAATCAGAGGGAGATAAGTCTTCTTTAAGCACGTTACACTCACAATGTTGTCTGGGAACTATCAACGCTTCACTCTGCCGCCTCGTGCTCCCTTGTCTGCGATGAATGTTTTCTGAAGAAAAAAAAAAAAGAAGGATCAGAGTCCATTGCCTCCGGTCTGCCATTACATCATCCCTGTACACATCTGGAAATGCTAGAGCGAGTGTGTGCGTGTGTGTGTGTGTGTGTGTGTGTGTGTGTGTGTGTGTGTGTGTGTGTGTGTGTGTGTGTGAGAAGAGAGCACTGCAGAAGAATAAGGGGGCTGGTGACACATCAGCAATATGGCGATGGAAAAAAAGAAGAAGAGCAAAAAGAAGGAGAGCAAAGACTGTTTATCTGAGGAACGTACACAAAGACGAGATGTATGACCAGTTTGTGTAAACACATTATTTTCTGCCAGAGCACTAATGAATCAGAAACAGCGGACATTGTAGCAACTCAGAACCAAACACGGGTTCATGGCTTTTGTTGAAAAAAAAAAAAAGACAGACACATGATGTTTTTCCTCAAGGAAATACTTTGGGGAGTTTTAAAATCTTAATTCATTTCCAAGCTGTTAAAGTGTTTATTTTTTTTAACCAAAGCGTGACACCTTCAGATTTATTTGATCTATTTCAAATTAATGTAGTTGTTTTTTGAAGCATTTTGCTTATCTGTTTACATGTTTTGTTTTTGGAAAATCTGTGATAGGGGCCAGAGAACGAAAGGAGATCTGGCGAGATCATACTTTTGATTCTCATTTTCACCACCGGGGGGGCGGAGTCTCAATCATACAAGTGACTGCCTGTCAAATCATGAGAAGTGGAGCCTTTTATAACTGTTATTATAAAAACTGCTAAAGAAGGGAAAGATTATATTAATCAGACTTGATTTATACCATCCTCATGCTGTATTTCATCAGAGTAATTTCATTGGATCTTACAAATCTGTGAAAGGCATGACACACATTTAAACAACAAACTCAACTTCCACATCACATCCATACAGAAATAGAAGCAAAATGTTAAAAATGGGAAATACAAACAAGAGGAGAGAGAACTCAATGGTTGAAAGGATGCAGAGAAAGCTGTTTGCCAGATGTTTGCTCCAATAATGCAACACACTCTCAATCTGGCAAACAAAATCTGAGTCTAACCTCACATCAACTTCCAGTCTCCCTTCATGCAAATCATTCAGACTGACCCGAAACAATCAAATGATATCAATATTGTTTCTCATTCTTCGGCCAGGTTTCATGCTCCATTTTCATGACTGACATGGAAGGTGGAGAGAGGCTTTACAGTAAGGAGGAAAGAGAGAAAGTTAAGTTGATGTAATAGGGGGGGCAAAGCAGCGAGTTGTAAAGGAGCGTCCAAATGTGTTGCACAAGAGAGAACATGAAATGGAAGGTCAGAGGAAGAGAGGAGAAAGAGTGGGAAAAGGAGGGCGTAAGAGCATGTTGGATGCACAGCAGTCTCCCGAGCCAGCGTGTACTGTAAGTTCAGAAGATGATGGAGGAGCTTTCTCTTTAAAACTGAGTGTAGCATGACACACAAATCCAGCCACAGGAGCCTCCAGCAGGGCCCGCGGAGCACAGCGGACCACAGCAGAGCAACGCTCTGCAGAACCCTGATCCTGAACTCTGCTGAGTTAGGGTGCATTACCACCGGAGCCACAGATACTACCATGCCACATATTCAGTCTGTCACTCTCTCCTATCCCCCCCTCCCACTTCTCCTTCCTGTGTAGTTTGAGGTACCATTACATCAGATCACTGCTTAACTGACCATTTTGACAATGTTCCTACATACTCACGTTTTTTCCGTGACTATCATGAATCCCTCCTGGGTAGTGGAGGTGGTGGGCGTGGGGGGTGGGGGGTGAGTAGAGGAAAGAGGCTGAAGCAAGGGGAGGTGTTGTGAACTAGCCAATTCCCACCCCCATCCAACAGTCACAACAGTCAACAAGCCTCCACCCCTGTGGGGTTATCCTTCCTTCAGTCTGGAAAAGTGGAAAAGGGTCTGACTCAAAGGGTGATAAATTCCTTTCCTATGTTAAGGGATTCCCCAAGGAAACCATGACTAGCATGAGCTGCCACAAGTTTCCACAATTGATGAGTTCAAATAAATAAAGGTGGAGAATGAATTTAATTGTACTGAAACATGTGGGATCATGCTTTTTCTTTTAAAAATATCTCTAGTTGGAGATTTAAAAACTGCCTCACATTTTCCATGTTATTGGAGTTTATTTCATTTGATTTATTACTCTTAAGTCCACGTTGGAGGCTTTAAAACACTTGTGTCAGAGCTTGGCTTCTGCTGATGCTTTACGCAGTTGTGTCATGCTAGACTTGGGCAAGATTCTTCATGTTGCTTGGCTTGAACTTTCACTTGTAGTTGTTCAAGTTGTTGCTAGCAATCGACTGGCAATGATAGTTAAACTTTGTATACAGCAAATGACTTTATTTGTGTAATTAACCTATTTTTTTCAGCGATTAAACAAATCATATCTTGAACATGACAGTGCTCTGTCCATCCAAAAAGAAACGGCGAGCGAGTTATACACACAGCTGTGAGTTTATAAATCATCTCTGGTATATCAGCAAAGACCCAGTAACTAAATAATTTCCAGCTGCAGTCTAAAGTCTGCCTTGCCTTCATCTATCCTCAAAACATCATGCTAATGAAGAGCAGCAAGCTGTTTTCAATCAAACAACACAATCCACACATCGCCTCCGCTTTTGTGCTATTTCCTGCTATTTTCCACTCCTCCATTCATATGGGGAGATTGTGAGTTGTAAAAACTGCCTTTTCTTGTTGATGGAAGCAGAAAATGCCTGGTGTTGAAGGTTGAGTATTGCCAGATTCAGTACCAGCAGGAGTGGGGGGGGGGGTCTGCTATGACTCAAGAGGTGACGCATTTAGGTTTGGCAGAAGGGGCCTCTAGATTTGAAGGTCTGTCACTGCTGCTTGGACCAATAACAAAACCCATGAATAACAGAAGGTTACTATGAAATTATGGAAGTTAACATCATGTGCACTCAGACCTTATCTCCCTAGGAAAGTTTTGTTTTACGATTGGCTGGAAACAATGTTCCACAACGTGTTCTTTAAAGAACTTCATAGGGGATCTTTGGATGATTACGAATGAGCAGAAAGTACATTCAAGTAGGGGGAGACAGAAGCACAATGTTAAACAAGCAGGTAAAAAGTTAAAAGCAAGCTAGTTGGTCGACTGACGCAGAAATAGCTATTTTCCACAGGTTTAATTAAACGTTCCCTTCAATCATCTAATTCATCTCATTTAGATAAATGCTACCCTGAAAGAGCACATGTTTCTTGTTCTCCCTACACTGCCATTGTCTAAGAACCTCCTACAACCCTAACCCTGTATGTTTCAGTTTCCTGTTTTATTTTGTAGTCTGTTTTTCTCCCTTGTCATTCGTTTTACTTCCTTATGTTTTCCCGCCTTTGTGATTGTCTACTCCACCCTGATGTGTTTCACCTGTTCCTCAGCCCTGGTGTCACCTGTCCTTTGTTTCACCTTGTTAACTCTTGTATTTAGTCTCCGTGTTGTCTTTTGTCTAGTGTCAGATCATCAATCTGTATTGGATGGTGCGTGCGTGCGTGCGTGCGTGCGTGCGTGCGTGCGTGCGTGCGTGCGTGTGTGCGTGCGTTCTACCTTTTTGCTCAGGTTTCCAGTGTCTTGTGATTCCTGTTTTTTGACTTCCACTACATTGGACTCATTTTGTTTGTATGGATTGTGTGGAATTAAATCCTCAAGCTCCCCACTGCCTGCCGTCTCTGCATTTGGGTTTCTACATTCTCTGAATTCTCTAACACGGACAGTGAACACAACCTGCACCAACTCTGTAGACACTCTAGACTATTTATTTTTAATCCTGTTGCTCAGAGCTCTCATGGTTTTCATTAAAAGCATCAAATTAGGGATTGGTTACCTGCAAAGACAGAAAAGAGCATTATTCTTGGTTTCAATACAATAGGATTAACGCATTGACTGAAAATATTATCTGTTGTCTAGTAAGGGGTTAGGTTTTTTTCATTCATTGAACTGAGTCTTGCAAAATGCGGAACTTAAATCTCACTTGAGAGGGAAAGTAGTTATATTAGTTGTTCAATCAAAAGTCAAAACATGTCAGACTTTTGAATGCAGACAATTGAAAGAGGTTAACACAGGAGTTTTACACGGGAGACCAGGCTCATGTCCCGTTTGAAAATAAAAGTAAACTGCAAGTTTTCTTTTTTAGTTTACGTCACATTTTGCATTGCATGGAAACAGGACGTAACCCTAACCCTAGACACAAATGCCAGGATTTTAACCCAAACCACAATCTTTTTCTAAATTTAAATAGGCAGTATTTTTGCCTAAACCTTACCAACCGCCACCACAAAAATGTGTACTAATTTTCTGAGTTTGAGGACTCATTCCTGCTCAACACAGCTCTATGTACAGAGCATTGCAGGAACAGAAATATAGCAAGCATGCAAATTAACTTGAGTTTATCATGCAATCCACCAAGGTAAACCTGTTAAGGTGAATGTTCTGTGAACACCTTCATTTATTCACACTGACGGACTCCAACAGAGAGGTGCAGCAAAGCCAAGTAGAGTTCACTATGTGATTTAAAAGTGGGATTTATTTTCCATGGTTGAAAGTGCATTATCGTTATTATAGTGCATGGCAGGTAGTATGTAAATTCATGTTGGGATTCCATCATTATCCCCTGCCACTTTAGCATTATGTCAACTGTACATTGCTGTTGATGATAACAGATGGTGTTGCGTACTCACCAGGTGGACAGTGTGCATCCGCTGTCAGAAATACAAATGCTCCTGCTCTGATGAGGTTCATTTTTGGGATTAGTTAAAAAGTAGTTTGCACTAAACGCAAGCTGATTATAATGGATGATAAATGATCATTTTAATGCCCTTTGTAGCTCTGCATTCAGCACATTTTGGATACATATTGCTCAACCACTTCTGTTTTGTGCCCTCTTTCCCATAGACATACAGATGGCAGCCATTATCAAGCAGCAAATGTGTGGAGGAAACAGAATCCTGCAGGCAGCCACAGTTTTATGAAATTACCCCTGTCCTGTGTTTCAGAGACTTTTGTTTTTCTTTTCTATACCTATTCCCCCACAAACCCGCGGGACCTCTGAGCTCGGAGACATCCGAACCGATGTTTTGGGCCTTTCAAGGACCACTTTTGTTCAGGCCTTTCTGTTGGATTTGATTCCTTTTGAAAATAAACAAAAGCACCGTATACATATACTCTTAAAGGGGAACTACTGTTTTAGTTGTCTCATCGTCCTGCAATCACAGGTCACTTGTGTAACTTTGTCATTCAGCTCGTATGTGTTATTACAGCAAATGATGAAGTGTGTGTTTGTTCGAGTGTGTTTATGTCTGACTGTAGATTCCAAAGACATAATAGTAAGGAGAGAAGGTAAGGAGTAACAGCACACTCGCTTTCTTGCGAGATAAAAGGCAGAGACAGGAACTCAGCGCTTTGTCATTACCTGTTGAGTTTGGTAAATGCTTGTCAATGACCCCTTTGCCTACTTTACCCCCAGCCATCCCCATTTCACTTTGACAGCAGAGATCCCTGACCCCTAGCCATCCAGGACCTCTGGCAAAAACAAATGAGCTCACCTTTTTATGTCTTCCATGCTTTCTCAGGTTTAGGCCATGTGTGTAGAGAGAGTTAAATCACCACAGATATCAGCTAGGCGGTCTGCGCCACATTTCACTTCAAGTACCTGATCCTTTAACCCACAAAAAATGCACCATCTTCACTGCTAACTCTTCTCCTGACCCCCAGCTCGTCCTTTCGGCTCCCTAAAGTCTAGTAAACTCACTGTACATGGACCTAAATCATCTCGTTCTTGACTGACGTGTGTGTGAGGGTTTGTTCTCCCCAAACCTCCCCGGGTTTTATAAACTCCTCCAGGTTGATGCATCAATTTTCTGAAATGTTGTGTCATGACCTCGCTGTATCGCCACATCACAGGTTCACTACCAGTTTGTTCTGTCCAAAAACGTAATCTAAACGATTTTGTGAAGATGTAAAACGGTGGCCAGGTTGGTTCAACCAACTGGCTGGCGCACATGTAGTTTGAGGTTTAAACCTCGGCGCAGACGTCCAGGGTTTGATTTCGATCTGTGACCATTTCCTCCAGGTCTTCCCCCCCCCTCTCTCTCCTCTTTTCTCATCTAACTGTCCCGTCAAAAATTAAAGGCGGAAAAGCCCCAAAAACCTTGAAAAAAAAGGAAAGAAAATGCAGAATGGACCGCAGAACAAGTTGTTCCACTCCGATCGCATCTAGGGACCAGATTACTTCTCACTGTATCTCTGTGGCAGCTGTTGGAGCTGGATTGCCTCTCATCAGGATTAGTCAGTGTCTGTGCTTGAGTCCTTGTTGGTGACGATTCCGGGGGCGATGGACTGTTAAAACCCACAATGAGGGGAAATGTCTCTCTAAGTGCGTTATGACTCACTCCTGTGGCACTTCACTGCAGCCATGGTGTAGAGTACATCTCTATCTAACACAGGGATATATCCTACTTCTAATGAAGTAACCAAACTGGCTGCACAGACTCCACAGATGTTTAAAGATGTTAACGATGGAGACGGTCAACACTCTCCAGAACGTCTTAATGACGGCTCAGCTGTGAGAGGATTAGCTCGTTTTGCCAGCATGTGCTGCTATTTGTGCACGTGTGAGTGACAGAGACAAGAGACACGTTTTAAAAAGGCAGCATCCGTCGTAATCTAATGAGCATTCTCTATTTTCTCCTCCATGCTCAGTCTTTCCATTCATCCATCTCATCCCCCCCCCCCCCTTTATTCTGAGTCTTGTGTTTTAGCTGGCAGACATACATCAAGTGTCTGGCATGGAAACACTCACGTTACTGGTGTGCCACACATGTTTATGTTTAAAGACTTTTCCTCTTTTTTTTTTTTTTTTTTAAACTCTTTTGCAGAGAGAGCACCTGAAAAACACAGAAGGGGAAACCGCTGGAAAGTGTGATTCAACCGAAAATGTCTGCCCACCCCCACATCTGAGGCTCCTACTCCAACAGCTCAGCAGAGTCAGATCAGTGTATTAACCAGGAGAAGGAGGGGGGAAGTATGGTTCTGCTTGACCCGCGAGGCCATCAGAGGTGGAAAGAATGTGCTGTCCAGCCGGTGAACACGTTAACATAGAGGGGGAAAAAAACTTCCTACAAGCAGCTTTCCCACCATCCCAAACCCCCTCACTCGCCATTTACACATTGAGGAAAGGAGGAAGGGAGAGTGGAGGAGGAGTAAAGGGGATGGTGGAGGAGGGGAAGGAAAACTGCAGAGAGATGGAAAAGATATTGAATGGCACAAACAAAATAGATAGAAAGGGAGGATGAAAGTGGGTGGCCAGAAAAATAAGGAAAAGTGTAAAAGATGCATTTTAACCTTGAATTTTAGACAAAGAGAAGAGACACAAAGAGACAGAATTACAACACAGCTTTGGTTTCTGATTTGCAGTGATGTGGTAGAAGTTAGGAATGGCAGCCAGATGGCCTGAGTCAGCTCACTGCTGACCCCAGACTTAAGGAATTGGGTAAAACTTTAAAGGAATAATGACATTTTGGGAAATTGGACTTTTCACTTTCTTGCAAAGAGATGGATACCACTTTGGTTAGCATAGCACAAAGACTGAAAACAAGTGGCCTGCCTCTGTCCGAAGGTAAAAAAGTGAATGATAAAATGTGTTCGGAGACCAGTTTGTAGGACTTAGGTACCATAGAAATCCAGAGTATTGCTGCTCATTAACTATACCTTTGTATCTGGGCTGCGCCGATCACACCGGTGTATCTGATATAGACGGGCCAGAGGTGGGGTTTTGGCAACCTCATCGCTAGATGCCACTAAATCCTACACACTGTACCTTTTTAATGTGATTCACTTGTGACACTAAATGCCTCATCAGTGTTGCGTCAGGGTATCAGAGCATTGTAAAGGGTGACAATTTCATTAATCGCGCACTAGCAGTGTAATTGTATTACTATTTAAAGCATGACGTGAAAAGTGAAAAAGTTCTGGTTTAGCATTTTGAACCGCAGCTAAGCTAGTCAGATGTTAAGTGACAGAGCAGCAGCCCCATATAGCTTGTGGTAACCAGAGTGTTTGTTCAGTACTATTTTCAGCTGAACATTTGGTATGGCAGTAGGATGGTGTGTGTGTGTGTGACAGTCCCAAAATAAACTACAATGCCTGTTTGTTGTTATGAAAAAACATGTCATTCAGGGCAATGATGCAATTCATTGGTGTGTTTTTAATAGTTATTGGACATTAGGGGAGTTTGTGGAGAAACAAACAATATCAGCCCCACTCCAGACCCCACCTGAGAACCCGGGTCACAATCTTCCAGCAGGGAGGGCTAACTAGGTTTGCGGTCAGCTCTAGGCTTGACTAGGGGGAAGAGGAGGTCCCCTGCATTGCACCGTTCCGTGGGCTGCGCCAGTTATACAACCAGGCAATTTTCACGATTGGGCATGGGACACAAACTCAGGTCTGATCACCCTGTAGCTGGCCACCTTGGATGAGGGTGCCTAGTGTTGAAAGGCCGAAACACACCCTGATTTAAAGGTACACTGCTGATGATGTGTCCCGAAATTGACATCTTCCCACATCTGAAATACAACTCTCACGCCACTCTCAACATCAAAGCAAACCTCATGTATGTGGAGGCTGGGGGTGTGGCCTTGACCAACTGCCACTTTGCTTGTTTGAAAGCCATGATGTCTCTCTCTGGGCCACATTCTCTGGGCGGGCAAAGCAGACAAGGGGGAGGTAACCTTACCGAGGGCTCGGTTTACACTTATCGCCATTTCTAGGCACTGGGGAACAATAGGCAGGCTGGGGGGGGGGCTCCTACTTATGTTTTTTTTTTAAACTCATAAAGTAAAAATGTCATGCCATGGAACCTTTAAGCACTAAACTCTAAAAAGACAAAACCTTCCAAATCATTGATATTGTCCTTTAAATTACTAAAACATAGGACTTCAAAATGTGAAAATATCTGTGAGTCCTGCCCACAAATTACGTTCTCCACTGTATGTACACATGCACCTATACATGCATTACAAACAAGTATTATTTCGGAGAAATTCGTCTGCATGGAGAACTTTAGGGGCCTCTTGGAGATGGAAAAACATCTGCCTGCCAATACTTTAAAGGATCAGTGGGGCTTTTGAGGGTCAGTTCCAAGTAATGGGGACATTGTTGATGGAAAGACACGTTGAATGTTTAGAATGCAATTTTGCAATGCTTTAAAAAGCACAAACTTGGTAAGTGAGAAAAGGTGTTTTTTTCTAATTTGGGTAAACTGTTTCTTTAAAAGTGAAGCTAATGCAAAAAGAATAGAAAGACCAAAAGAAGAAAAACACAGAAACAAACAATCAGAATGCTGAAATATTGACAGATGTGATGTTTCCTGTTGTTTCAATAAACAGCAGGCCCACCCAACCAGCCTTGGGTGTGTGTGTGTGTGTGTGTGTGTGTGTGTGTGTGTGTGTGGTGTTACACATGGGTAGGTGTCAGGCCTCCTGTGGGGGTCTCTGGACTTGTTTGAGGCAGTTTATAGGGAACAGAGCCACACCTGTCTGCTGTTTCCAGTGTCAACCAATTGTCAGCCTCCATCTCCCAGAAAGGGGCCCTCTCGAGTTCCACATGGAGCCAACTTCTTACTGGGGGGCCAACTCGTCGTCATGATTTGGGATGACCTCCCAGGAGGGGTGGCCATCCCACGTATCAACTAAGAGTCCCTCTGGAGACATGGTGTAAGTCAGAGGCAAAGAGGAGGATGCCCCGGGGGGAGAACGAGGGAGGGGTCAGAGGAGCCCAGCCTGCCTGGGATATGGCTCCCACTGCCTGGGATGACTCAACTGCAAAGTATCTCTTCTACGGCCACGTCAGCACTGTTCCACAAGCCCATTGGCTCTTTTGATTACAGTCTGGGCTGACTTTCCTTATCTGGAAGACTCATTTAATCCAATCCAAAGGATTTTTATTTCTAATACTTTACAGTGTGTGTCTGTGTGTGTACATTTGTATAAGAGTCGTGCTTACTCTCCTACCGTGAGTTTTTCTGGTCTAAAGATCTGTGTAAGAGAATTAATCTTAGGTGGCATGACTGAGATTATGCATCGCCGTTCCTAGAAGTGTTGATAGCTGATGTCTTTAGCACACTGTGGATTCTGTAAACAGGGCCTTTCAGCCCCCTGACACGCTCAACCCTGCACGCCACTTCAAATTCCTGTCCTCCTGTGGGACCCTCAGTCATTGTTATCCCCTTTTCTCTAATCCATCTTTTTTTTTAGCCTTACATGCATTTCTTTCTGTATCCAGAATGCTGCTTTCCTAAGATGGAATACACTTATTTTTATAAAAACACACATTGAGCTTTTGACTACTTAAGGCTTTTAAATATGTCCGTATTGTATGACCAACAACCAATAACTATCTGTATTCACACTAAGCAACATTTTCATCACAGAGCTTTTCAGAAAAACTGTGGGTGGATTAATAAAAAAACACACCTGACTGTTGTGAATAGATATTAAAACAGAGTATTTGACCATGTTTGTCCAAAAACCAGATGATGCTCAAAAAATGCTTACAAACCAAAAAAGAACAGAGAAGAAATTGTCAGAATTTAATTGTGGACACTGAACAAAAACCACGACTTGAAACCATCAGTGACGAAGG
Source organism: Etheostoma cragini (assembly GCF_013103735.1). Lineage (NCBI taxonomy): Eukaryota > Metazoa > Chordata > Actinopteri > Perciformes > Percidae > Etheostoma > Etheostoma cragini. The sequence goes on along the minus strand of NC_048422.1, from coordinate 20,087,717 downwards.
AATCTTGTTTTGACAAGATTTCCTTAATACGTCCTCATAATATGCTGTACATCCTTAATGTTTTTGCAAAAGTACATTTGAATTAATTTAGACATGCAACATGCAAACGTCCTTCATAATGTTATACAATAAACAGATTTTAAACCCATGTATTTCCTTAGGAAAGACACTAATGATATGTTATAGATAACATTATATATGTTACGTTGTTTGGCTTTATGCTTGCTTTGAAAAAAAAGAGAAAGGAAGCTGAAGTTGAGGTTAATTAAGTGGTGCCAAAGACCATGTCCTGCAGCTTGGGAGAACTTCAGAGTAGGGGCAAATCATCCCTGCAACACCCCACATCACACAATACAAATGTGGAAGTAATGTCGCTGCGAGATGCCTATCCCTGTACATCAGAGGTAGCAGCGAGGGGGTAAATTGGGCACAAAACACTCAAAATTGGAACATTTGACAGGATTTTTGGTGATTAATGTGAAAGCATTTTCACTGTAGCCATGACTAACTGATGTAACATCCAGTTGACTCACTCATTTTATTGAATGATGACATGTGACCCCCATAACTAGATTGCTCATGGAAAACATCCAGCTTACTGAATAACGGAAGAATCTTTATTGCAGGGGAATCGTTTTCCATTAAGTGCAGGATGGTTTCCCATAAAAAACTCACTTTTTTGAAAATGTAGAACTTCAAGCAACATGTACTTTTTGTCAGTGCTGTAGGAAAAGAAAGAGAAAATCAAATGCATTTCTGGTGATTTTGGATGGGGTATCTGATGTTGATGTTGATCTGCCTTTTGAAAACTACACTCTAGGATTTAATGTAATGCAGGAGGGCGGGTGCATGGAGCAGAGGAAGTTGGGGACAGCAAGGTGAGGCTAGTATGAAAACCTGACACTTGCAGACCTGTTGTGCTGCGGCTTGACCTGAAGCTTTGCTGGGGCAGGAAAAGATAGAGCAGGGGGGCTCAATTTCTTTTTTGCCTCCAATGTTGCGTTTCAGGCAGCTAACCCTTACCTTAACCCTAAACATAACCATGGCTGTGTGCCTGGAAGGAGATGTTGGGGGCAAAAAACACCAAACACCAGAGCAGGGGCAAGCTCAGGAATCCAAACGCTCATCTCAGCTCAGACAGAGCAGAAGACAGAGGGAGCTTTTTTTAAACATGGTGAATGAAATCCATTTTCACACAACTTCTGCAGCAAGCGTGAAGAGATGTTCACATGATTATTTTAAAGCTGTGGTCAGACCCACCTAAAAAGAAATGTTCTTGGCAGGCCCAGTGCTTCCATAAGTCAACTTTAATTTGATATCACCTGACACCTAAATTGAGTGTCACCTACCAAAAGCTGTGGCTCAAAACAAAACAGGCAGCATCCTGACCACATCAATTTACTCTGACCACAGCTTCAGAACAGTGTTAAAGACGAACCTCCACAAGAGTGTGATTTAGAGTCTTGTTTGACTCCAAAAGCTAAAAGTAGTTGTAGTATCAAGCCTCAACCTCAACTTAAATAGATGGGAGGGAGGTTGCCGTCTCTTATCAAAGATTGAGAATACTTAAGTCATTATTGTATCATGTTTAAATATAATTATTCATTATCATTGAAGCAGACTTTCAATAAATAAATCACACAACAGGTCATCAACAATCAATTAATCTTTTAACAAACTTAGTAACTATCCCGGTGCTCAGCATTTTTTTTAATAATAAAAAAACAACATATGACAATAAACGAATAAATAAAACAGGGTGAAGGGGTAACTCTGACCCTAACCCCACATAAAAGGTTGTCTCAGCCCACAGACCAGCTTTATTTTGCCACCAACATGTTTCTTCCACCTTATGTTATCCCCACATGGGGCAAACCAATGCTAAAAAGAATATATTTATTGGATTAAGCGATTAGATGTTATGTACCAAAACATAACTACAGAACAGATTCTTAGTGGTCCGAATGTCGACATAAGACATTTTATTCAGATTGGGCTATTATTGATTATTAGTGAAAGATCAGGTCCTGTGTTAACGCAGATCATTTGCCACTCTCATTGCGATCTAGTTTGGTCCCACAATCTCACTTCAGTAATGAGGTCAAAGCCTCCCAGATGACATCAGGCAACTCCAATAATGCATCAGTGAAGTGGGATCATTTTTCTTCTTACCACCACACTTAACTTCATTGAAAGGAAGCCATGAGAAAATAAAAGTCGTGTAAAATACTGCTGTTTACATTTCCTCCTGGAACGAGCGAAGGCCATGTCTGTTTCTTATCCCGGAGACCAGAGTCATCCTCCCTTTTCTAGTAAACACCCACCAAGCCCAAGTAAACTTTCATGAAGAAGAATGAGCCATCCAGCTATGTCAGACACAACTGTAACATGAACTACTTTAACTGATTGAAAATCTCTTGGTTTCTTTAAATACAGTATGTCGGACCCAATTGTCTATCCTGATTGTTCATCTGTTCCCTCCTTGTTTTCCCTTAGAGTCACAGTCACACCACGCCTTACCCTGACTGGTTTAAATCTGACAGTAGGGAATTGGACCATGGTCACAGTAAATGACAATCTTGTCATCCAAGACCAAAATAGAAGCAAAACTAACCTTCAGGATGAGCGAGGAGAGGGCAAAAGAATAAAATGTAAAAAAAAAAGAGGTAAGAGAAGTTGGGAGGAGGGATCTGGAAGGAAGGGATCAAGTAGGGGGGAAAGAAAAGGGGAGAGTCAAGAGGAGAAAGAGAACGGTGGGAGGGGGCTGGAGGAAGGAGAAAAAAGTGTTGTAGAGAGAAAACGTGGGAGCTGTGAGAACGTGAGGCAGACGGAGCAGTGAATGATGCAAAAGGGTGGGATGGAATTTGCTCAAAAGTTACTGCCAAGGCAAACGCGCAGCTGTCAAAGACTTTTGTTCCTTAAAAACATCTCTGGTCTTTGTGCGACTTGTTTCAACACAATGGTCAAAAACGTCAGGGAGTCAGAGAGGAAAACAAAAATTGAGAAGAGAGAGCATGAGGAAGCAAGACGGACTGCTTAATAGCAAAAGGGAAAATGACCAAACAGAATGAGACAGACCAGACAAAATGAGACCCAGAGAAGCAGGAGAGTGGAGATCAGATTAGTTACATATAGTACAAGCCAGAACTGGGGAGGGGAATGTGTGGGACTATTACGCACCAAGTTAAATGCGAAATGAACAACAAAGCAGAAAGGAAACTAAAGGAAAAAAGAAAGAAAAAAGGAAAGAAGGAGAAGAATTAACTGCATTTTTTTCAGTGCACCATGTATCCCTCAACCTCCCTGTGGACCCAGGGCCTGCGCACATGTCAGCACACCAGTGCGCATATGTTTCTACTATTACATGATAGGCTGTGGAGAAAATATAGGAAAACCGTATCTGTGTGTGCATTGGGAGGGGGCAGAGAGAGAAGGGGGTGGAGTACTACCGACAAAGCTGCCGTTCCGACAATGAGCTCCACCTTCTTCTAGTATATCTGCATGCCTGAAGTTTTCCAGTCGTGTCTCAGGAGAACCGCCCTGTCCCACCTCCTCCCTCGCTATTGCTTTTTCTCTGACTGAACAATGACGGTATAACCTCCAAGTGAGCCAGACACAACCGCAGCATTATCTCCTTTTCTGTTTCAGATCATGACAGCTAACTTCCACTTGTCTAGACCTGTCCAGAATGTAGTTAAAGACAACACTTGAGCATTTAACTCAAATGTGGTAATTTCACACAATGCCATTAAGCTAATTCAGCACCACCATTTACACATCATTACACAATAGCAGTGTAATCCTAAATCAAGGACAGCGTGGTGATGTCATTGCATGAAAGACTGTCTGGCATGTTGCCACCGTGTCGTCTGCATGTTAGTCCCATGATGCTGATGTTTGGCAGTGCGCTGTTGTAGCCGGGTTTGGTGAAGTATGTTGTGGTAGGTGAGAGGAAAGGGGCTCAACATGGTGCTGCTCTGATGTCACCCCATGAGGTCATCTTTGAGGTTTAACAGTTGCGTGTTATGGGGTCGTCTTGATTTAACAGCGGTTAAAATGCATGCATAACATATACTGTAATCGCAATTTGTTTTATTCCAGCCTAGACACTTGGGCTTTTTCTTGCCCCCCCCCCCCCCCCCCCCCCCCCCCCCCCCACTAGGTTAGAGAGGCTATGAATTTTTGCAGACTAGCGGTCACTGTGCTCACAAGTGATAGCCTAATTATGACATGAAAACTGAAACATAGTTAGAAAGTAGCACAAAGAGGAAAGATTCACAAAGTTAAAGTTTGTAAACCTGTTCAGTAATGCGAATTACGCAACAATATCTAGTATGCTAACATTTGCTAACATCAGCTGCCAAAATCTAGCTCATACCAGACTAAGTCGGTGAGAGGACAAACGTTAAGATTACATTAAGGTAAGGTAAGTCAAACCTGCAATAATGTTTTGGTCACTTTAGGGCAGGGGAAACAAGCTGACATAGCATTGCCTTTTACATTGATATGGAAATGTATGGAGATTTTACCAAACACATTAATTACACATCCAGTAGACAAGCATTAAGCATTTCTTTGTCGTTGTGTTTCTGGCTGTTGCAAGGTAGACAGTGTACAGTGGGGTTTTAGACCTTTTTTCACACAAAAAGTTGGCCTCTGCAGTTGAAAACAACACAATAAGAGACTAAAACAGTAAAGTTGTGGGTCGTAAAACCCAAACATTGAGCTGAAAGACAATAAAAGGCTCTGTAGAGCTGAGGGGAACTGCAGATTTGGTTGATAATTCTCTGAGAGTCCCTACCAGTTACTTTGAGTGACTCATTCCAGATAGTCATGTGATTCATTGTCGATATGCAAATCATGCTTAAAGCAACTGTAAGAACATGTTGGCTAAGTTTATGTTATATTATGTAATCTTACCATATTTCACCTTATCTTGTTGTTTCTATTAGTTAAATCATTAGCAGCAGCTGATCTATAAACTGGGGTTGTACATCCTTTACATCCTTTAATGTTTGAATACCCCAGAGGCATGGAAGAGGAAATACTTTGTCAAATCCACTCATGGCAGATGGGCCTGTCAAACAAACTGTGTGTGGGACTGATTGTATAGGTATGTTGTATATAACAGACAGAAAGCGAGAGAGAGAGAGAGAGAGAGAGAGAGAGAGAGAGAGAGAGAGAGAGAAAGAGAGAGAGACAGAGAGAGATAGACAGAGCAAGAGAGAGAGAGAAATGGAGAAATTCAACTGCTGATTTATGTCACACTTTAGTACCAGTGTGACAATTGACGTATTTATATTAATGCATAAGCACAAAGATAACGTGTTTTTGTATTGTGCTTTAAAATACATGCACTATAACATACCAAGCATTTGTATTTGTGTGTGTGTGTGTGTCTGTGTGTGTGTGTGCGTGGGAGGGGTTGGATAAAGTGACCGACACGCAGTGAAAAGGAGAGAGGGCTTATGTATGCCCCATGTCAGCAGACATTAAATTTAGTTAGTGCTTTGTATATACTGAGAGACCATCCTAAATAAATCTAAGGTGACCCCTTTTTTCTCTCTTTATTTATCTTTGTCTTGCATCAGAGAACCACCATGCACAGGTACATACAACTCATACAGTATACAGGGCTTGTCTGATTTGTGATTATTACCAGGGATGTTATGGCAGTGGGGTCTCTGCGTGGTAAATCCTGTCAGGTAAATATGGCCTTGCCGGTCATGTTTCTTGGTTCAATCAGGGGCGTGGCACAAAATTCTGGGCCCTGTAGAAAGACATTCTCTATGGGCCCCTCCCAGCTACCGTTATATAAGTTGCACTTTTTTCATACTTTGGCTGGTCCTGCGACTTATACTCAGGTGCAACTTATACATCAAAACATATACAATTTAACATGTTTTTAAATGTCATTTCATACCAAAAACATACAAGCGGCATAAGTATACACACCCCTTTGTTAAATCCCCATAGAGACAGGCAGATTTTTACCAGTCCTGTAAGTACATCAAGTCCTCAGTCTGAAAAGTTGCAGTCAAAAGTGGCAGACATACTCATAAGGTGATTTAAGTGTACAGACAGTACAGACTGACCACCGCACTGTGAGTCAGCCAAAAGACCGCTGCATGGGTATGGTGAGGACACAGCTGTTTTGCATGAGAATTGATTTAAATAATTACTTTTCCTGACATTTTTGCACACACAGGTCATGCGATTTATTTTATTTGTTACGCAGGCATTAAGCTGTAAATGATTCATTTGGAAATTCATAATAATTCATGTGGGTTAAGTGAACCATGGTGAGGCGGTTACTCTCTCACTCATGACACACTCTGTATGCAGAGTTAAAGGAATTGTTCCTTGTTTTGGGAAGCGTGCATCCTTGCTTTCTTGCCAATAGTTAAATGAGAAGATTTATACAACTCTCCAGGCTTACTTTCAGTCTTCGTGCTAAGCTAAGCTAATTGGCACCAGCTTCATATTTGGCGTACAGGTTATGCGAGTGGTACAACCGTATAACTAATCGTCTAACTCTCGGCAAGAAAGTGATTCTAACGCAGTTTTTTTTAGGTTTCTCCAACTCCAGTTCTTTCTGTTCTCACATTTATAACTTATGAGCGGAATCCCATGTCTTCCTTGCTCCCTCGCCTGCAAACCTTTCATTTGAATTTACATTTTTAGAATACAAAGCTTCACTGTGTCAACTGACAGTTTAGTCATTCCTCAACATATCTAAACAGAAAAATGCTGTGGATTTTCCATTTGGGGCTTACCATAACACCTGACAAAAAGCTTAAGTCAAATGGTGAACAATGGGAGGCAGTGGCGGCAGGTGGATGCAATCACCAAAGCAAGCAGAAGAAAAATCATGGCCCTCCAGAACATCGTTGCCACTGGCATCCGACCTCATTTTCATGCTGCTGTCGGCTTGTGATAATGTGTACAAATTGCACCATTCTGATGTCGATTCCAACTTGAGAAATAAAAATGCATCATCAAAAACACCCAGCCTCTCCAGCTACAGCAAAAAATATTTTGATCCTGCTTTTACATATAATTACAAGAGTCATATTAATGATTAGAAACCCTTTCACTACAAAACAGCCCGATTAAAAAAAAGTCTCAAAAGTGAGTGGTTAAGGGCTTGTGATGCCAGACATATGGTTTTCTATACAAAAATATTGGACGAGGAGTTAAAGAATAAGTCAGTTGGCCATTGCTTTGCAATCTTTGCTGCTCTAAATGACCCTATTTTGATGCCTTTATTGATTTTCAGCTATGCTTGCTCTTTTCCCTGCTGCTTCCATCTGCCTCAGCTGAAGATTTTGGCTTTACTTTGTCATTGCTTTCACATGATGTAGAAACAGTGCTGATGGCTATTTAAGGGCGTTTGTACACCTCTTCAAATCAGTGCTTTTGGAGTGGCATTTGACCCAGCAGTTTGTGTTCCCATAAAAGAGAACACCAAACGATGCCATATCCTGGAAGAATTGGGCTGCATTCCTCCACTAGAGGTCCAGATGGTCGGGGAATCAATGCCAGCGTGTGCTGCAGCAGGTTACTGGCAGTCACGGCGGCTCACAATTGTATTAACACACTTCTATTTTGTGACTCCATGTCATTTGATGGCTACCTGCCTGCTACAATATGGTGGAGAAACAGAGTTTGCTGAGTTCAAGCTGAGTTCAATGTTGAATCACCATTGTCTAGTTTGGTTGCATAGAGAAGTGTCCTCACTACTTCACTGGAATTCCATAGTTTGTTTGTGGGTCAGCTGATGCAAGAAGTGTCAATGAACCACACAAGAATGTGGAACCTTTTCCAACAGTACAACCAGGGTTATTGCAGCATTGGTAAGATCTGACTAAAGCACCATTACACAACTCCTGTCAGACTAGAAGCATGGATTTAAATTTGATCTGAAAGTTACCAAGAATGTATTTAACATCCTAGACATATTGAACAAGAACAAAGGCAGACTCCATCCAAACAGTGTAGTGGATTGGATGGCAGAAGAAGTTTCAGAGAAGAATATCTCAAAACCATTAACTGAAACTGTCATGTTTGTCTACTGGATCTACATGACCGCTGGGCTAGTGAGGTACCTATTAACTGTGAATATGATTCTTTGAACCTTAATGCCAAACAGGAACATCCTTTTTAGATAACTCTGCAACATAATCCTAAATTACATTCAATGGGTTTGTTTTTTCACATCCAACTGGAATGTTTTTTAGTTCAAAAAAAAGAATTCTAGCTTTCAACTGTTTCTGTGCACGGCAACTACATCATGGTTAAGGTTCCGAATGAATCTTGGAAAGGGTTAATAAACTATGCTTAATAGTTAGGCAAATAAAAGACTTTGGATTATTTGGTAAAAGGTTGACAGTTATAAGTCGATTTGCTAAAATGTCCATTTTAGTAAGTCTCCCCCCCCCCCCCATGAACAGAGTAATTTTGCACATCAATTCACTGGTGGGAGCAAGTCTGCTTTGTTAACAACCAATGGCAATGGTAAATGTTAATGTTGGCTCTGGGGGTTATGCTTTGTAATACGGATGATTTGTGCATGAAATGACAGATCAGCTTCTTTCTTAGACTTCAACTACACAGTTTTATATGCTGATCATATCTGGGCGTTTGACATGCTGATTAAAATGTTATTGAGAAAGGTTTATTTTGCTTTGGATCCCCTGGACGTAGTGGTGTAGAAAAGGATGTCAGCAAAACTACTGACTCAACGACCTCCTCCCTTCATGCCATGCTGTCAATGTAATGAAGCTCATTTGGTTACCAGCTAGTTCCACTGAGGTGTGCCAAAAAGCACTTGAGGCACTGATTTGTGCCAGAAAAGATAATTGGTCTATCTGTCTGTCTATTCATTTAACTATCTGCAAACATGCTAAATCTGAGTGCTCTTCCATTGTGTTTTTAATAAGGGGACTACTGGTTGTTGTCATGTTCAAATGAATCACTCACATTCCTCTTTCATTTTCCGACAATACACATGTTTAACATTTCTGTTTGAGTCATCTGTCATTCATTTTTCTACTAGGTGCTGTGAATTAATGCCTTTATCCTTTCTACAAAATCCAATCTGTCCAGTGTGTTGACATCCCATTAAACCCCCTCAAAACGCTGAGAGGCAAAGAGGCCAAACTGCAACAAAAGTGACCACAGAAAACGTTAAGTCCTCTTGCTGACTTCAATTAGCTCATTAGTTCTTCCCCTTTCTTTCTTAAAGTGGATGTTACAGACACATTTTGCCCGCCACTGCCCTTTTAACAAGATTCTGAGTGTGCATTTCTTTTAGTGGGTTGTATAGCTTAATAACTGCCAGCAGCTCCCAGTTGAGAAGACAAACCTCCATGGTACCTTCCCTTTCTCTTTTCCCCCCTCCTTCCCTCTGGCCTCCCTCCCTTCTTGTAATTTTCTGAAGATTCTGGAAAGTGCTACCTCACACTTTCTATAACCCCCTCCCCTTTGTACAGGGCAATACTTTATGTGTGACTCGCTGAAATGTTTCCACCACTGCTGAAAATGGATTGTTTAAGACCCTGTTCACGTGTTCAACTTCTGTGCAATACTTTTTTCAGTGCTTTGGTAGACTCATTACCACTGTCATATTTTATTTTGAGAGGAAGTGGTTGACTTCAGAGTTACTGGCCTCGGGGGAGGTCGGACAGAAAATCAATAAAGTATTCAGGTAAACACACACGTACACACACACACACACATATGTATAGGCAAACACATCTCTAACATCTGCTTGGAATGTGGTGGGGGCCAGTGCCAACGCCATGGTGTGAGGGAAGGCAAGGGAGAGGGGGGACACAAAGGGGAAAGAGATCAGTGAAAGTAATATGAATGGAAGGGGAAAAGAACAGCGAGCACACTACTATGGGCTCAAACACTATAACCCTGGAGATGATGGTCAAAAACAGAAGATCTAGAATAAGCCTCATCGGAGCCCTGCACACATGCCCTGAGAGAGCAGCACGCATCGCCAACGCACACTTCAAAGAGCAGAGCTCAGGCAGGCCTGGAACAGTCTAGACACGCTCTTCCCCATCACACCATCCACTTCCCATCTGTTCACTTTGTCCTCTCTCTTATCTTAAGTTTATTTTTTTTCCATCTGTGTGTACCCCTTTGGACTGTATGACTGCCTTTTGACAACAGCGACTGATCTTAATTATATTGATGTGCTCTTCATGGGCTCACATGCCTAAACTGGTGAATAAACAAGCCTCTATCTTTAGGTACACCCTACACCTAAACACAAAGTACAACAGAGTTGTACAGTCAGCAGATATTTGGTAACAACGGCTAATTTAAATGTTGACCTGATTCCTGGACCCTGAGGGTGTGGCAGCTCATGTTTTAGACATTTACACATGTCAAATGTCAACCTCATGGTGCCGCTAATTGAAATGTCACAGGATCACTACTGTGCTTCATCCTTTAGGGAACATCAATGCCTGTATCAAATGTGCTAACTCACAGAGTACTGTAGATCTAGAGCTATATAAAGAGATTTGTGAACATTTGACCTGATTCTTGAAGAAAAGTCAGGGGATCGCTAGAGTCAAAGGACTCCTCCTTTGGGGTCCATGATTGTCTGCATACAATTTTGAGCCAAGGTATCTGGCTCATGTAAATATAGTTAATGTCCAACTTCGAACAAGGTGAATTCCCTTTTGTGTCATTACTTTTTATAAACATTTGTGAAACATTTTATTGTAACATCAGTCATTAGGATGCATCCCCTAGGGATCATGATCGTCCGTACAAAATCTCATGGCAATCTATCCAATAGTTGGGATACCTCAGTATGGACTAACAGACAGGCATCACTGTCTTGAGAGTCAACCTAAAGATACTAGGTTTAAACAGTTGAACAAGACAGAGTACATGGTGTTAGAATTATAAAAAGAAAGAGAGAAGAGTTACGTATACTCAGCGGATGAGTAGCTCCCAGTGAGTAGTGGGAAAGTACCCCCTCCTTGCTTGCCTCCATACATCTCCTACTCCCTCCCTTCCTCCCACACCAATGGTTCCAGTCCTCAGGGAGGAGATCTGAATTACAGTGCTGGACAGGATCAAGGTTAGACACTGAGTAGACAGTAGGAAGAATCTTCCACTGAACACCATGGAAATGCTTCAGGATGGTTTTGTCTCCATTATGCGCCCAACAGTATTTTCAACATGTACAGTTTATGTCTCGTTTATAAAGTAAATGATTTAAGTCTGTGCCAGTCTGTTGTAGTCTGGAGCTAAATTAGAGGAACATCTTTACAGACATTTTTTTGTTCATTCAGAGTTTTGTGGTCTGGGCGTGTGAATGCGTCAGCAGCCACATGAAACAGCCAGCTCATTGGGATTTCTGACATACCCCCTGGTGCCACTCTTTCGTCAGACTGTCATGACCTGTGGCTGTCTGCACATTTTTGCATGGTCTGTGCTCATCTGGGTTTTAACATAACAATTTTAAACCATGTGAGTTATCTCTCTGTACATCTTCCATCGTCACCAAATGCATCCCCTCACGGCCCCCCAAACTCTTTACCTCCTCTACTGTACTCTGCTTTTAACATCTCTGCATTCATTGGCAGACATCTGGATTTCAACTGGAGACCATTACATGGTAACAGCTCCAGCTTTTATGGCCTAACAGAAAGAAGTGGCAAGTAGCAGCCATAAAATGACAGACATTCAAAGAGTGATATTACTGTTACGGGCATGTAATGAATGGGCACATTGTTCCCTTATGTTCCTTTCATCTGATCTTTGATTGAAAAAACAAGTTGGATTTTGAACATACTACAGCAATAAATTCACAACAAGAAGTCACCACTTTTCTGTGAGTCCTCTTTCCTGACATTGTGTTTATCTAGACCAATGAGCACTTTGGCATGGGTTGCAGTGTTAAGATTTTCCACAGCAGTGCTGCCAAACCTCAATGGAATGTTTATGATGAATCGCATTAGATGGAAAGTGTATTAAACAGGGCTGAGCAGGAAGATTCCCAGTAAAATTATGAGTGATGGAACAGTTGTGTGCATGTATGCATTGTAAATGTGTGTGTGGTTGTGTATGTATGTTGTGTATGTACTGTACATGCACGCTCCAATTCACAAAGGAGCAGGGATGCTTGTATAAACATGCACTATTCCCAGAAATACATTACTCTTCCAGTGTAAAGCTTTGAAGTAAAGCAGGAGGATGGGGATGATTTGTGAATTTAAATCCAGTCTGTGTAGTTCAGGTCCTCCTGCCTGTGTGCAGCTACACCTGGCTGTTGATACTTCTCTTTAATATGCTCATCCATGCATACAATAAGCATGGGATTTTCTTAGCCAGCGGAAAGGAGGAATGAGGTGAGAAGGATTCATCCCTTAGGGCTAAAAACACCACAGGGAAATAGTTTGAATGTCTGAGACGGGTGCTCCTGGAATTCAGAAAGGCCCATTAACTTCAGCAGTGCCTCACCGTGTTGGGTCTTTTTGTATGTGAGAACATCTGCTGGGCAGATCAGGATGGGATTAAGATGAGATCAAGGCTAGGGTCCGTCGCTCCTTGATCTCTTTGACATTTGTACCTTCAGTAGGAACTGTTTCTAAAGTTGAAGCTTGTTATAGAAGGAAAAACTCAAAGAATTTCTTCTGGCAAGAAACTGACAAAAGGCTATTGTTTTGTTTCTTTGTGAGTTTGAATCCAAACCTTCACATTGGCCCTTTTAGTTAGAGAGGTAACTGAGCCAATGGCATCATGACCAGTTAAAGGGAAAAAAAGATGACCACAGGCTGCTTGACTCAGCACATCTCACTGTTTCCAGCAATTCCCGAATATTTAACAATGCTTCATACATAGACTATGATAAGAGGTTAAACTCTAAGACAGACATTCAATTGTGATCTGGATATAAGGAAAAATGCATGTTAATGCCACGTGTAAATGCATGCAGAATGGGATTGAAACCAACCGAACTAGCCAGAGCACATTTGGAGATGGTCAGACTCGCATTGTTATCAGAGCTCAGCCAGATGTTTACATCCATGCTAGAGGCTCTGTGCAGTGCTTTGAGCTGAGTGCTACAGTTAATGTGCTAATGTGCTCACGATGACAATGCTAACATGCTGATGTAGCAGTCATAATGTTTAATATATTCTCCATCTCAGTCTGTGTAGTATGCCAGCATTTGCTTATCCACACTAAACATGAAGTACAGGAGGCTGACGGGAATGTCATTGGATGGAGAAAGGGTATTTGGGACACAAACCAAAGTTTTGAACAAATCAAAATAAATCGGATGATGGTGCTAGATGAAAGGTCAAGGGGTCGCCAAAGTTATTACATGAACGTCTGTTCCAAATTCCATGGCAACCCATCCTTATGGAGACAAAATCAAAATCAAAATCACAACTGTCAACTTCATGTTGGCTCTAGAAAAAAAGATCAAGTGATGACTAAAGTCTATAGGTACATCCACGCTTGCATATACACTATTTTGTTTCAATTTATCAGGAAAATGTTCAGTGATTTCACTGGATAATTGAAAATTCAACCTGCTCATGGTGCTCAAAGAAAAGTGGATTACTGAAGTTAGGATTCATCCTCTGGGCACAATGAATGTACCAATGTACCAAATATGATGGCATCCAACAGCTGACATTTCACTAAAAAACTAAAACGTGAACTTGCTGGAGGTGCTAGGTGAAAAGTCAGGGTATCACCCAAATCAGAAGGATTCATCCTCCATTTACCACCAACTGATATTTTTTATAATAAAGAAGGATTGAGAGGTGTTTAAATTCAGAAATATAACTTGTAAACATGTTTGCAAATGTTGACTAAATGTCCAACTAGCCCTAACCCAAACCCAAATAATTCAACAACTCAAGTTCTTTAGAAACATATGTCAGCTAATTAGCAAATTTCCCAGCATGCCTTCTATGTGGGTTATAATTACCCAAAAATCTGTCTTTTACCCCAAACCTTTTCCTTCCAATTTAGCATTTATGAAGAATTTTAATCGTTATCATCTGATAGACCATTGGTGAAGAACTTCCAAAAATCAAAGCAACAACAAACCCAACAGAAACTGAGAGACGATAAAAAAAGATATGATCCAGATTTTGGGACAACCCCTTCCTACCCCAAGTGTCATCGCTATATTTTTCAACCCCACCACTGCAGATTTTTAATGCGTGCATTTTGCTCTGAACTGAGCCACACCCACCCAGACTCCAGCTGGGTTGTGCTCTATCTCCACTGTTCATCTCCACTTCTAGTGAAGTCTCTGATCAGAATATCCTCTAGGCTCTTAATTATTACAGCCTGTATGTGATGTTTAATTTATGACATCAGCTCTCCAAAGAGTACAAAAAATACAGTGTGGGACAGAGAACAGCAGTACCAATGTGAGCCAAGAACAAGGGCTGCATGCCACATGTGAGACTAAGGTACTGTATTTGAGTGGTTGGTTGCCTGCAGAATCGAGTGTGCAGTCAGCCCAAGGGCAAGGAGCAATCCAAGCTGTTTCTCAGCTGCTGACAGAGTCATTGGGGTCATGCAAATTACATGCAAGTGATGCTAAAGCCACTTACCTCCAAGGCACCGTTACAGGTGGTCACAAAACACTTGAGATGACCAACTCTATTGGTTAGATATCTTTCAGGTAAGCATGTCTTTTTTTAACTGTAAATTGGTTGTTTATGTTTCTGTCATGAACAAACACAACCACCCCATATGGGCTTTATAGCAGAGGTGAACCAAGAAAGGGACAGAATTTCTTACATAAAATATGGCACTGCAACCAAAGAACATAGTCTTCTCTCATGATCTATAAATATATTCTGCCAGAAAAAACTTCTTAAAACACATCTCAAATCTTTCATAACCATCCAACGAGATAAAATCAGCAGATACGGACTATTTACTTAAAAGAAAATATTTGTAGCATCATATAATAAACATAACATCAGCTTAAAACATCTGAATATATTAGTGCACATAGAGACCTTTTGAATTTAGACTGCATTCTTTAAATAAGGTTCTACATTAATGGTAATGATCAAGGATGGCAGCTTTATATAGCTTGTTTTCCATGTTTAAGAAGAAATGTGGCTTTTCCTAATGATAGGGCTCACTCATAGAATCTGTGGAATGATTTAATGTTTGTATGTAATTTAATTACGTGTAATCACATGTTTTTCTCTACATTTTTCTCGTCACTTTGATTGGCATTTTGTGAGTGGTTTAAGTTCAAGTTCAGTACTTTATTGCCATGTTAACAAAGTTGATTGGAATTTGTGTTGGTGCCAGTCATGTTAAAAAGGCAATACATAGACAGGAACATACAGTACAGAAAAGACACAGATCACATACACAGTCATTTCAAACCAGTTAAAAGCTGTAAAGACCTTGTGCTGTTGTAACTTCCCATAACGTGTCTTGTGTAGTCTATGACTTGCATTTGAACAAGGTGCATTTGGTACAAGTTTACTCTGCAAGGTGCCTGATAAAGAAGACTTACTGACTAACTTACTAACTTTAAACAGTTCACTGTGCCTTCCTACAGCAGGAAACACAATGATTTATGGATATGCAGCCACATAAAATCTTGGTGAATATAATGAAACCGAGTTTCAAAACAAGTAATGATGAGCCTTAAATTGGATCAAAGCATTTTGTATGGACTGCTTTTAGTTGCTCATAGTTAGAGGGTTAGGGTTGGGGTCCAAGCTTGCAACTATTTTACCATAAAATGATGATGAAACAACAACAAAAATCAAGTTGCATGCGTGTGGTTAAATTGATAGAAATCAATGGCTGCCATGAAGATAGGACACTAATAGTTATAGTTTAAAGGTATATTATGCTTTGCGTGAAAATGCGTGATTTGTGAGCAGAACACATGTAGAGAGTAGTCGGTGTGTGTATCTGGCCTACAAAACGGTGATGCACAAACAATGTACAACTAAACAATGACATCACATTTTATCCTACTGACATAAAAGTTCATAACACATTTTATGTGCTGAAAATTGTCTCCACAAAGATAACACTCCAAGCTTAAGGGAGAGGTATTCCTCCTCAGCACAAACATACAGGCCCTGCCAATTGTGGATTTGCACTCAATTGATAACTGGCAGCTGGTGAGTTCATGACAACGTGTCAAGTGTGTGTGTGTGTGTGTGTTTGTTAGTGTGTGTGTGTGTGTGTGCACCCAACGTGTGTGAGTTTCTGCATGTGTATGCTTTTATGGTCTAATCTGATGTATTACTCTCCTGCGAGCAGCTGCGGAACAATTTCACATGTGCACAAGTATTATGCAAGTATTAATAACACACATCAGTTCCAACTAAAGGCCAATGGAAACTCTCGGTGTCAGAAGCATTCAAATCCTCATCGTTATCATCCACATCAACAAAACAAACACCAAAAGAAGGGGGTGTTTTGTGTGTTTATTTCTGTCTAGGCCTACAATGGATAAGCAACCAGCCAAACTGTCTGTCCGCCTGCAAAGTAAAAATCTTGAAAGGCAGCAAATTCTCTCTAATTATACAATAACATAAAGAAGAAGCTTCAAATTTTAAGACACTTTTCTGACATTTTTTTGCTGCTAAAAGCATGTTGGTGTGGTTTGTTTGTTGACTTGACCTGGTTGTGATTGACAGAAGTCGGGTCCTAAAATAACCGCACACTGTGTTGTGTGCGGTTATTTTAGTTATGTTTGAAACCTTTATTTTAAAGAGGAAGCAGAGTATATACTAGTGGATGCACTGCGGTGTAGGTGCCTTTATTCCCAAACAAAGTAGGTCCAAACTATAAAAGCTTGAAAGAAGGGAATTCACAATAAATGCTGTTTATTGCTGTAGACTATTAAAACTTTTTTCATGATTGAAAAAAAAATTATTTTTTGCCTGTGTCAATATTGAGTATGTGGCCCAAATTCATACTGTGTAGACTCAAGCATGGTTGGGGTGACTGGGCACTGTACGGTGGCCCCATTTGGAAGTTTTAAAAGGTTGAAAGTCTACAATGTCAGCGAAAACTGGCTGGTGGTTTGTTTGGGACGCAGCAGGCCACATAAAAGATGACCCTGACCCTCAGCTGTTTCCTTTGAATGCAGGAACAATTTCAGCATCCTGCGAGCAGAGAATGTGGAAGGCTTGTGAACCAATGATATATTGTGATGCCATGTCATGTAATTCCTAACAAGTTAGGAGCAGTACTTTGTAATCATCACATTTGTTTTTAGAGAAAAACTTGAGAAAGGCCCTAGCCAAGTTAATAGGATTTTTTTCATTAGCAGTCTACCGTACTTTTATTGTAATATTAATTAGAATTTAAAGAAATCTGACTAAATCCTTTTCTGATTTGGGTCTAAAGTGAACATTCATTATCTAGGAGAAACAAAATAATAAAATTGATTTATTTAAATACAGCTCTGTGTCATGGCAGTGTGGGCAATGTGTTTAAACGCGGATCTCAGCCGACCTCACCAGACCTCAGTGACATGGTTTGTGCCATTCAGCAGGTCTTGCACTTTGGCTCCGGAGGGAAGCCACACACCATTTATCTAACACACAGCTCACATAAACCTAACCCAAACCATGGCCACACACCATTTATCTAAACACACAGCTCACACAAAGATGACACAGAGCTGGATTAAGATTGGCAAAATATCCCTTTAAATCTATCATTTATTTGAAGTATAAAATAGAGTTGGTTTTGTTTGATAATGTGTGTCATTGACATATTGGTTTAAGAGTATTAAGACTGCAGTCACGTTAGCATACTGTTACTTCAGGTCAGCATGCCAACATACTCCCAATGGCTCTTTTGCAGGCATAATGTTTAGCATGGATAGCATTCAAACAATTGTTAAAAACTACTGAGGTTGATTATTGTACTTAGCGCTACATATATTTTAAATCGCTCAAAATAAAGATGTAATTCATTCAGTTATAGTGATGCCATAAGTTTTGTAGGTAATTGGTCATAAACCAAAGATTTAGACAATACTATTTTGACAATGGTGATAGATGAACAGTTAAGGGATGACCAATGTTATAACAATTCATCCTGTGGGAAGCATGGATGACGGCACTAAATTCCATGGCAATTCATCCAATACTTCCAACCTCATGGAGGTGTAAGAGGAAAAAGCAGAGAATCACCAAAAATATTTAGGATTCATCCTCTAGAGAACACAAATGTCTGCACAAAATTCCATGTTCATTCATTGTCAAGTTGTTGAGGTGTGTCAGTCTGGACTGAAGTGCAGGAATGACCAACTGACATTGCCATCCCTAGTGCCGTGCTGCTAGTTACGGCTAAAATAAAATGTGAATCTGGATAATACAATCAAGCGGGGAGATGTTTGATGGAAATGGGAGGGAAACCTGAAAAAAACATTGAGGTGTGATAGAGCCATTAGTTATCATGCAGGGAGAAAGTCAATTGTTACTTTGATTTTAGGTGTTTCCGTGCAGTTCTGAGCTTTGGTGAAAGATTACAGGTGCTCATGTTTGTAAAAAAGTGTAATATGAACTGGTCTACATTTTTTTCAGATTTGCCAGGACTGACTTTTGCCTTCTCATACAGACTTATTTCCAGTATTATTCAAGTATTCATTCATTCATTTTAGAAGAGCTTATTTTTTTCATTTCTTCATATAAACACCATACTTTCACAACTATGATACAGTGAACTCCAGTTCAAACCTCAATGGACTTACAGTAGACAAGCAACTTGTTTACGCAGTGTCACTCCTCAGACCTTAGCAATTACGGGACGAGCTGCCTGCCGCAGTGAGAGAAGAACATAACGAATGGGTCTTGTTAAAACACTAGTATGAACTGCCTTCCATAATTACAGTCACCACTACAAACGGCCGACAGGGCGGAGCTAGGCTCACAGGGGTGGGGAAGGAGACATGGTTAGTTAATTCCTTAGACGACAGGCGACAACTTTGGCAACTTTATTCTTGTTCTTTTGGTGGAGAGATTTAATTTTAGGTCTCTTAGTTGGAGAGCGGAACTAGGTACGAAGATGTACCTTCAAAATGCCCTACAGTATCTACTTTATGTACTGGTGTTTGTAATGTGTGGAAACTTTTGCAATATAAGTGAGATGGCCCTCTTTACGTTGTTATAACCAGTTTAATTGTCAGCCAAGAAATATTTCACAGCAGTGCATTGGCGATGCTAGACAACCCTGAACTAATTAGCATCTACATCAAAGCCAGTGTAATGACTCAAAGAGTAATTTAAAGTGTTCCCCTCACACTTCAGAGGAAAACATGTACAGACTTGCTATTTTTGTCATCATCTTTTTGATTTGTTCTGACTTCTGATCTTGGCAACTCAATTACTTCTTCTTCATCAGTCAATCCTTGATCACTTAATGAGCCAGTGCTCAAGACTTATCCATTTGCTGTAGTTAAAAATGATTAGACTAAAACCTGATGGAAGCCAATAGAGGACTTTATTCTGAGAAAAAAATTAAAAAAGTAATTGTGGCTGCATTTGCATTTGCCACCTGACATTTATGGTTTCATAAACAATATATATATATATGTATAAAAATCACTTATGCATGTATAGCCGACATTTTACACGTGTTCATGGTTTAAAACACTCATAGATATAGATTATGTTGTTTTACAATTATTTATTTATTTTTATGAAATCCATGATACTGTGTGTTTACAATCTGCTAAATCTTTAGCTCTCATAGATTGGTGAAAGACGTCCTTTATTGTTTCCGTGGTATGTTGTACTGTAGGTTTCATGTTGTGGTAAGACAGCCGAAGTGTACTCTGTGTTTATTGAATAATTCCTATTTTGCTCAAATATTAACACTCCAAAAACATGTTGTGCCTGTTCTACATATGCAACCCCGTATAGAAAAGTCAGGTCAAAAGATGCCATCCATATGTTTTAACCACAGCCTGTGGGGATGACTGGTGCCAACCGAAAAGGGCACCAGACCCTCTTTGCAGAGAACATCAACACGGCTTACGGTTTTATAAAATACTGACATGAACCACATTCAAACAAAAAAAGAAAATATGTAAAAGGCACTACTGTACCCTAACGATGAGAAATAACCGGCTGACAGTTTTATCAGTGAGTTCTCAGAATCACTTTCGAAGAATGTAAGCAGATGTTCTGCACTTCTGAACTCAAGGATCATGGGGAACACAAGAGTTTGCCACATGGGTTACAACCAAACTCATTGTTGCTGTATAACAAATTCATGTCTTCATCCTCCTGGAGACACCCTTATGCGGATCAAGGCAGAACAGCTCACTGTTAGTACAAATGATAAAGCTCTCCCTTTTTCATACATATTTCTGCAGTACAAGGCCATGCATGCATGGTTGTCTTGTTATGTTTACTGTAGGTAATACTCATTGATTGATTCATGCCTGGCATCAATGTCTTTGGCATGCAGATTTGTACAAGATGAAATATGTGCTTGCAAATGTTTTCTTGTACCAATGTTTGTGAGCTGCGGCTTGGAGCATGAGAAGACAGGTGAGACAGACTACTTGCACACCTGTTTTTATTCTCTGATGACAGACATTGCTTTGCCATTGTTCCAAGTGTATATATACTAATTTTCTTTCTAGACCTAACAATCAAGGCTCTTAAAGCTCCATAGTTTCCCCACAGGGTGTTTAGGGAGGTTTGCCATGATATAATCTGGCACAGTCCCATATTGTGGAATGGAAAATATGGTGTTCTGCCATGGTGCACTGAGCCAAACAAGCTTTAACAATGCATAAATTCACCAGTGTGCATCTGGCAGAGGAGGCACTAGGTTCATTTTCTGTCAAACGTTTCTTTGGCTTTCTTCCGGGTTAAACACTCATTCTTAAACATTCAAATACATTTTTAAAACAGCTTGTTCTGCAGAGCCTTGTTCATCTGAAAAAAACATCTGCAATTCAAGTTGGAGACATTGCGCACGTTTGTGTTTCAAATGGCTGTCTAATTGAATTACCCTTTGTTTGTGGTTTCAAAAATATGAAACTGGTATCTGACCCAACCCTAAAACCTGACCCACACTGTCTCTTTTATGGTACTAGTGTTTTTTATTTCTTAAAGGTCCCATGACATGGTGCCCTTTGGATGGTTTTATATAGGTCTTAGTGGTCCCCTAATAACATATCTGAAGTCCCTTTCCAAAAATTCAGCCTTGGTGCAGAATTACAGCCACTGGAGCCAGTCCCACAATGAGCTTTCCATAGTGCCTTTTCCTTATGCCATTTCTGAGTCTGCAGCTTTTGAGTGGGGGGGGGGGGGGCTTGACCAACTGCCACTTTGCTCATTTGAAAGCCATGATGTCTCTACCTCATGGGAGGGCCAAATTCTCTGGGCGGGCATAGCAGATAAAGGGGAGGTGACCAAGCCCCTTATGACCTCATGAGGAGCAAGATTCCAGATCTGCCCATCTGAGCTTTCGTTTTCTCAAAGGTCGAGCAGGTTACCCAGGACTCGGTTTGCACCTATTACCATTTCTAGCCACTGGGGGACCATAGGCAGGCTGGGGGAACACATAGTAATGTTATATAACCTCATAAAGTGAAATTATCATGCCGTGGGACCTTTAAAAAGAAAGTCAGCTCCAACGTTTACTCGTTCTGATAGTACACTTGCTAAATCCAGGATTTGATTCTGTGCCAGAAATCAAACAAAACAAGAGAACGAAGTACACAAACTCTCACTGTATTTCAAATACACACTCCTTTTGTTACTCCCGGATTCTTGATCTGCAGCACAACATCCTACATTGCGTAAAAATCTAATCTGTGTTTGGAGCTGCCAGGAGCTGCTCAGTGCCAGGATCCACAATTTATCTGGTTGTGTGCTGTATTTAAGTTTCCTCCTTCTGGCTCCTTAAGAATCTATCATTAAAGTGAAACCACATCAACTCCATTCTGTAATTGCTGGAGAGCAATGTTTTGATGTATAGTCTATAAAAACGCATTGAGTGTTTGGAAAATGATTGAAAAGGTCTAAAAGGCAGGTTTAAATATGTGTAATTCAACTTGTACAAAGTTTACAAGTTTTTGACAGATGAAATGCCTCAGTTTACAGGGAACCTGAGGAGGAAGAAGACGTGCAGATGCAAGCTCTCGTTTTTTTTTTATAGTATCTTCTTAACAAACTCGCCCATATAGATTTCCTTCCAAAATCCTCTGTTTATTTTAAGATGCTACCGTCTGCTAAAACCTAAGCAGACAGTAAACATACAAAGAAATCCTTGCAAACCATTGCGACATTTTGGAATGTAGGCAAAAAGAACTTTGAACAGTAAAAAAAATGATAAAACCAGACAAGTTGAAAGAACTCAAAGAATGTGTGTATACTGTATGATTGCGCACGCCCTTCTATGGTGGCCCATGTGGATTGGATTGAACCAGTTTTTTCACCAATTCTTTTATTCAGTAGTTACTAGTTATCAGACTTTTGGATTAGTAAATTAGGGTACACCATTCAAATTTAAAGTGCTAATATTGTGTTTTTTGGCTTCTCCCCTTTCCTTTGTTGTGTTATATGTCTTTTTTGTGCACGTTATAGGTTTACAAAGTGAAAAAGCCCAAAGTCCCCCCCAAAGGGACTTACCCTCTTCCAAAGAAAAAACTGTTCACAACAGCTCTATTATAGTCCAGCCTTTACCTCCATGACAAACGTGTGTCACTTTGTATCTCATGTTATAATGCTCGCCTGGCTACTAGCATGGCACTCTGCTCTGCAAATGAAAAGCTAGCAGTACTTACTGTGCATGTTCAACTCCAACTAAGATGGTAAAGAAGTGAGATGCCTACCTCGCTAGCTTAAAGAGAGCTGAACACACAGAGGGAAAAGAGAACCACATAAATCTATTCTGGTACAACCTCTAAATACAATTATGAACCTGAAAATGAGCATAATATGAGCCATTTAAGGAATGTTTTAGCTAGTAAAGACTTAAGAAATTTGTAAATTATTAATAAGTTCCAAAAATAACAGGACAAACAATATATTAAACTAAACTGCCAGCTGTGCACCTGACTGATCCTGTTAATTGATGGAGATGATGTAATCGGAAAGTATGAGTTACACTGAATCTAGAAGTTGTGTGTTCAGATTTGAGTGAGATATGACTCAGAAATGGGGGAATGTTAATCTTACGAATTATGAAGCCATTTGCAGCAATTGGCCATTGAAGGTTTAAAAGCAATGTTACCCTTTGAAAACCTCGGCTCTATCTAACTGATTTAGTTTAAAAACTTTGCAATTTACATCATAAAAAGGCATTTTAACCAACTGTCAGCCATATACTATTACTTCTCTTACTCTACATTGTACAGTGAATGGGGTTTATACAGTAAAAGGAAAGCAATGCTAGTTTTGTCAGTTTCAGGTTCAATTAGCTACGCAACAGACAGTTACGTGTGATCAACAACCAATCTCCATGTAACAAAAAAGTGTATAGTGCAATTGTTTTTAATTTAGTGATGTGTAAATATCCATTTAGCAAATACTTGTGTTACAGACAAAGTTTGAACTTGGACACAGCTGGTGCCACCTGCTCCATGGTGTGTACGATCACTGGAATTTATCAGCTGGCTTCAGTGCTAGTCCCGTCATCTGTAAGTGTTGCTTTATCAGTGGAGGATAATAATAAAGACGGGTTGAATTAGATTCTCTCTGGCTTGCATATCTAATCTGACGCCTGAGAAAACGGTGAATGTGGAAAATAGGACAAAGAGAAAGGGGACTGAGGAAATGTCTCTGAACAGAAAATCACTAAATCGTAATACTCCTCTCTGTTATAGACTGTATGTCCTATCTTTTTTCTTACTGGGATTTATTTCGTGAAATATTATTCTGTCTGAAAGTCCTCAAATGAGGCGTAACCACGAATGGTCCAGCTTCAGATAAACCACTATGTTTTTGGTTAGAAGACAGTTTAAGAGAGCAAGTAGAGGCCTTGTACAGGAGCAGTTAGAGAGCTTTGAGATTTGTGTGGTGTAGGTATAAAGCAACCCTAAATACAGGGATCAGGCCATAATTTGAACCATACATCTGACCATGTAACCATTACATGGCTAAGTGGTCAGTTTAGAAAAGCTAGTGTATTCTTGATGTAAATATCCTCTCCCCTTTTTGAGGACAAGCTACTCATGTGATACAATTTAATCAAACATTTAACGCCTTTTGAATCCAAGAGAGTATAAAAATATGGCAATGGGAGTGACCTCAGGTACAACTACTGTGAAGGCTGAAGGCAAAAGTTTGATATGTTTTAATGTGATTATACAGCACAAGTAGGTACAGTCTGTGTA
The DNA here is from genome assembly GCF_013103735.1 of Etheostoma cragini. NCBI lineage: Eukaryota > Metazoa > Chordata > Actinopteri > Perciformes > Percidae > Etheostoma > Etheostoma cragini. The sequence goes on along the minus strand of NC_048422.1, from coordinate 20,063,359 downwards.
CTTATACCATTTGACAGGGGTTTCAAGGTGTGTACTTTTGTTAACCTTTGTGTTGTCCTTGGGTCAAATTTGACCCATTTTTAAAGTTTTTTAGATCAGAAATATGTATGTTGTATAGAAGCCATACAAGATTCTTCGCATGTGAAGTTAATGATTACTTGAGTTTTGGGTTTTTAATTCAATTTTATAGCATTTAAAAAATCCTGAATAAACTTTGACATAAACTGTGATTCTCAAAATAATTTGTTTGATTTCAAAAATGTGCTACAAAGTCATTTAAATTAGGTTTATTGACCATGAAAGAAGCTGTCTGTCAGGGAATGTAACCCCTGCCTGAGTGTTACATAAGAGCCTTTTGAAATGTGAATGTAAATATGGAGCAGTCATGTTACAGTTGGTCTTCTTCTTTAACTTTACATACTCCAAAGCTTTTTTATCAGTTTCACTATCCAAACAATTATCCAAACTGTAACATTAAAAAAGGTCACTTGCATGTTTTAGGTCTGGTCTAACTTACCACCTTGCAATGTGACACAGTGTAATATGTGGCCACAATATTGTGCCGTTTGTTTACTGTGCTTAAAATCCACTTTTACTGGACAGTTAGTGGAAGTCTTCCCCCTCCCACCAGAAGAGCCATATGACAGCTTAACAAAGAAAGCTTCTCAGACAACATCACCAAGAGCTAGTGTCTGAATCTCACTGGCTGAAAATAGTACCGCTGTTAACTGTGGGTTATACATTTGCTGTGATAAGCTGCTTTTCCCAGCTGTGACTATTCTTATTCATTGAAATACAACAGTGACATGTATGCTTTGAATGTTATTGGTTGGCTGATGACCTAACACTTACAGTACAGTTGTTTGGACTCCACCTGCTGTGTCTTTTACACATTGATTAGTTGGTTAATTAATCAATGCATTCTGTTACACCTGATTTATAAAGAGAATAATACTAATTTAGAGTGTTGTGTCCATGACAAAAGCTGGACCATCTTGTCCAGAGGGTGATCATCACAAATCAAAATTTTAGTTGTTGTATAAGTTAAAGCAGTTGGTAGGCCTAATGCAGCCTGTGAGATTTAGTGAAATAATGTACTACTCTGCATTGTTATTGAAACAACGACCTAGCTGACTGTATGTAATACATACTTAATTGTAATTACTTTTCAGTAAAAGTAGTGTTCAGTAGGATACTGGCTGAACCCAAACATGTGAAAGTATGGACAAACTGGTTTAAATGGGGCCCACTTGTTGATAGGCTACAACAAAATCTCATCATGACTATCAGACCCAGCCTGGAGAATCAAACAAAACCGTGCATATTGAATTGCATGCCTTTCTTCATGATTTGTCTCAGGAGCATTTTGCTTTTCCCGCTCTGCCTGTCTCCTCTGAAAATTGTGGACTCCATGCAAGAATTGTAGGCGTGAAACTTTCCCTCAACTTTTCCTCCCTCCCACGGCCAATAACAGGGCTGGCTGCAATGTATGGACTACTCTGATTTGCCCGGGTCTCCTGTCCGCGGAGTGAGTGACAGCCCTGGGGGAAAGACTTTAGTGTTGCTCCGTTGGACTTGAAGGGGTTCTACGTGACGACTGGAAGAGCGGGCAGCAGTTCTGAACGGAGGCGCGGTGGTGCAGGACAGTTCAGAAAAGCAGAGAGGAGAGGAGCTGTGCGGGAGAGACGGCTGCCCATCCGTCAACTAGCCGGAGGAACGCACACTAACAAACCCTTATGGCTGCTTGAGAAATAACGATACACCCCCCCTCCCCTTTTTTCTCTTTCTCTGGGACTTTTTGCTTTTTAGTATTGTCCTGACCAGAAGTTGTTGCAAGTCTAATTAGTTGCTCCAAGTTGAAAAGTGAATCCACTTGCCGTGGACGTCTCTGGCGGTCATGGATACCCATATAAGATGGAAAGTTAAACGGAGGATAAGGGACGCCCAAATCACTTTAGCGGTGATTCTGCTTTTTGTCACATCGCAAGCAAGTTCAGGTAAGATGCGGCTGTAAGGTTTGTGGATGGAGTTCGGAGCTACGCTGCGCTGAAGAAAAAAGTTTGGGTTATTGTGGATCACTGTGATGTCCGCCCCTCTTCCTAAACTCATCTTTGTGTCTTTATTGGTGCCTTAATGTATTCAGCTTGGTCTGTCCGAAACTATGGGACTTGTCAAAGTATCAAAAGTTTCCGAAATAACTCGTATTCTTTCGAGAAAGACTCATTTGCAACTGGCATCTTATTGTTTCTGAGGTAGCCTACTGGTCTAATTTAAAGTTGTGCAAATGTTTTCTACTGCAAATAAAGATGTAATGCCTGAATAATCCTAATGGCTTCTTGGGGCAAAGTGTACATGCATTAAATCATAGTGTACAGTATGTTCCTGACTTACAAACAAAATATATTTTTCAGTTGCCACTTTAAGAAGGTTTTAAATTTGTGTTTTGCATTTTGCAGACTTATTATTAAGTTGTAACCTAATAGCAAACTGTCTGTGGTGCAGATCAAGGAAGTCTTAACTTAAAAAATAAACTTGATGACAGGGATGAGCATACTTTTCATAAGAGGGAGGGGCTCATCTGAAGTGGTAGGGTGGAGCCGCCCAAAGACTGACATCAGTTTTTAAAGCCCAGGGCCCTTTGCTAAGTCTCAAAACCCCATATCTCCACATAATTCGTAGTAACAGTTATATAACATAGAGTGTGAAAACATCAATGTAAAAGTGTGGCATTTCATTTAAACATCCGTTGAACCCAGTCTGCAAATAGAAGAGGAAGAGGACTTTTTCTTTGTTTTTAAATATACCATTAGACACTTTTGAGGGTCACTGTGTCCCATGGGTGTTCAGAGGTCACGAAGTGCTGTGGTAGTGGGCTCTGGTCTACGTGTATTATTAGCACCTTAAGACTGCCTGGCATGGTTGGTGGTCTGCTGTCTGCTGTGAGGCTCTGACACAGGACTTTAAGGTGAACAGGTGGCTTCTTCTGTCTGCTTCATGGACAGTGAGAACTTGTCCAAGATTGTGCTGATGCTATGAATGTGATGTAGTGCCTCACCGAGTCAGATGACAACTATATTAATGAATTACTGCAGCCTGTTTATTTCATGTTGCCTATAAACACTGGTTGTTAATTGAACACAACATAGGTCACGGTACAACGGCTGGATCCAGATATGGGTCATTTTCGATTACAGAGGAGGAGTTGGACTGGAGTTGATGTAAGAGAAATTGGGACTGATTCCATTTTGATGCTGCAAGCTGGATTTAATCAGCTGCTAATACCGAGGGAGAGAAACCAGGGTATTGTAAGTGATCCTCAAGGGGCTGTACAATTCCTGAAACTTGACACTTGACACATGCCGAATGGGAAATAATGGATGACTAGCAACATGCCAACTACATGCAAGTTTTATGTAAAGTAGTTATCTTGTTCTTGAAGTTTAAGATTTTCACTTTTTTCACATTTAAGTTCAGTTAAGCATCAGGTACTGTATAATATTGAATTAAACTCAGTTTTTGTTTTAATATAAATTTGAATTTACACTAATGTCAAATAACGATAAAATGTCACTTTTGCATGTATCTGTCCCATATATGTATACAGACAGTAATTGGAGACAATTAGCCAGTTTGTAAGCAGTTAAAGATCTCTTGATCCAAAAAACATGACCTCTTAGCCTCAGGGAGGACCTGGATGTGCATGCATCGGAAAGCCTGCAGAGGCCTGTCCAGACACACCAGCACTGGTTTGCTATACACTCTATACTGTGATAAAATGCAGGTATAGCTGAAATATTTACAGACTTTTATTTTTACATTAAACTGAAATTAAAAGAAAAGTTATTGGGAGACTATAATAAGAGAGACCACACAGTTTATAGAGTTTATGTTACAACCTGGTATTACAATAATGTTTGACAACTGTTTCATTTAATACAGTAACTAGTTCCACAATTGATTTCAACTCCCAGATCTGCTATAAACTCAGACTTCAAATCTCTTATGAAATAATTAAAATATTTTATAATAACTTTTTTTTAATCTACATTAAGTTAGTCTTTTAGCTAAATAGCACTAAAAAGCTATGCAAATCCTACCTGTAGCCATTAAAATGTAATAATTTGTTTTAATTTATAAAGCTGCATTCATTTTGGTGATTTTTTTTTCACCACCTGGAGGCAGCAGAACAAGCTGGAAACACAACACTGACAATCACTTTATAAAGTCCAATGTGTTAGCAAACAGTTGCCTATGTATACATCCAGCAAACACAAATCAGCATTAGCATTCCTTTGGAGCTGTATGTCTGACTGGCACAAGTCAGTCAATAAGTTTAACATTCACTTTCCTTCAATCTCTGTTTGGGCTCATCTCTCTGGGTCTTTAGCTTGCTCCACAGTGCTAACTGGCTAACTTGTTGCTAACTGTGTCTATGCTGTCTGGTGCTGGGGAAGTAGGGTACAGTTGGTTTACCTTTGCTTTTTTCACTGAAAACAGCTGCCTGCTGCTGCTTGAAACCAGATGGATAAGAACAGTGACTGTGAAAAAAAACAATAAAGTTGTGGGCTGTAAAACCAAAACAGTTAGCAGAAAAATGCTAAATGCTCTAAGCTGAGACAAACTGTCGAGTTGAGTGATAATGTTCTGGATGTTTGTCACGTTAGGAAATCTTTCACATTGCACCCAGTCATTTAAATTAAAATTAAAAATGGGTGTAGCTTTATTGCACAGGTTTGCTAAAAAAAGATAAGTCTGCAGTTGAATTAGCTTGTTAGCCTGTTAAACAGTTAGCTGGCTAAAATGAGATGAATAAGCATTTTATGTACTGACAAACCTAACACTATGGATATAAAATATAGAAATATGCCTCTATGTTTGCAGTATGTTCTCAAAGTGTATGAATTTAAAAACAATTTGGACTGAATTGTTTGAAGTTATAGGCAACCTTAGGTCATAGAGGATTAACGCAGCGAATGTAAGTCAAGCTCTATTAGAGAGACTTCAAACCTATGTGTAAAGTGGTAATAACAGAAGGTTTACACGCCATAGAGGTTAAGAATGAGCAGAGGGGTTCAGAGTTCAAAGATGAAGGTTAGGACTTCCACTGCTGTCAGGTTTACAGTTTCAAAGCCTGAAGAAAGAATTCTTGCTGTTGAAGCTCCACTGCTCCTCGTTTCAGTAAGAACCTCTGTCTCTTGGAGGTCAAATACTGTGTAATAATATATTTGTGTCAAATGATTTTCAAGGATAGACTCTGTGCATCAATTTACAGTTTTCAGACTCTGTACTTAACTTGGGAGCAGAAAAGTGATTAAGGTAATAAAGATATTTTGTCTTGTTTCTAACTGGTTTAGGTTTTTGCATTACTGAATGATTACATCCATTCAAATGTAATATACACCCTGGCCTTCTTGTGTGGGACCTCTGTTGTTTTGTAGTTTTTATGACCAGCATACCTGCTGTACTGAAGACCAAATCTACCTTCTTTTTCAAATGGTTTTCTTTGGGTTTCTGCTGAGTTGCTTTTTCTACTTAGTTTCCTCAGTCAATGGACTCTTTTCACAGGTCTCAGAAAGTTAGTTTTGACTCTTTTTGCAGTGGTTTATTATCATTAATTAACTAAAGGTTTTTGCTCAGTTACAAACATTCACACCAGAACCTACTCGTGCAGAGTACTTCAGAAATCAAAAAAAATCCTGAAATAACATTCTTTGAATACCTTGTGCAAATGAAAACAATGATGGATTTTGGCCAAGGCTACTGATGCTAATCGATGACAGTATTGAAAGGATGTGCTAAGGAATAAGCCAGCATGGTCATGATTCAAGAATTATGCTATATATTAGGAGCTGGCATTTGTTTTATCCTTATATTTTAAAGGGATAAACAGAAGAAGGTCTTGCTCTTTCACTGAGCGCCTTCACATCTGGATTCGATAAGTTCCATTGTGCTGTCTGTTAAGCCCTCCAAAACCCCAGAAAAAATGTGTTCCAGATGTTTTCTTCCCATTCTTGGTGGAACAGGGGACCACGAAAAAAATATACTGTTGCATTTTTCAAAAGAAAATACACTATTCTGTGCTGGTTTAACAGAAAATTCCTAATCACATAACATCTGCAACCTTATAGCTGAGTTTGTAAAAATGATAGCAGTGTGCCAGGTTTGTACATACACATCCATGGTCATTAAAGGTTCTTTTTTCTAACTTTATGACAGGGTTAAAGGTTGAATACAGCTGCTCTACAGCTGTTTGTCATTTACAGTCTCTTTATATCTGGACATCTCCTCATCTAAAGGAATTCATATGGATAAGTAAATCTTGCCTTTTTGTCACTGTGTATTAAGTTCTTTATGAGGCAACTAGAGAAGTGCACAGACTTGATTGAATCCACGGAAGATTTTATAAATTGCATAACTTCTAGTGTGCTTTTTTTGTACATTTTAAAGGTTGATCACATCTGGTTGTCCTAAATGATGCTATTGAATAAGGTCCTTTTCATTTTGTTTGTCATATCCATTTATTCAACTGAAATGAAAAGACAAAGATACAGTTGTACCTTCACATCTGGATTCCATAAATTCCACTATGCGAAAAGATACAGTTATGTGTTTTTTTCCCATTAAGAACAGTTGGTTGTGTTGAGATCTGTCAAAATCAAACTTGAAGGCGAAAGGGAAACACATATGTGCCTTTTGAGTTTTCTCACCAAGCTACATGGCAGCCATGAGGCTTGAGACATTGACATCAATCGTTCCGTCAGTAATCATCTCTCAGGCACACATATAACTGTAATTCTTCCCTGGGCTTTCAGTGGGATGTTTCCTACTCACCTGTAAGTGGCAATCCTGAGGTCATGTCCTACTCAATCAGATAAGTGGCAGGGAGAAAAAGTGGCTTCTTGTGTGTGCCTATTGCCATGGTGCTGAGGAAGGAATCTGAGTTAGTTGGACTCTGGAGAAAAACAATGACCCTGCAATTGCATGTGGCAGTTCAAACTGTAAAGGCAGGCTTTGTGAATACGGCCTCTGTAAATCAGCTCTGAAGCCTGATAGCAACATGGGAGATAAAGCAAAATATGTGGGGCAAGTTTCTGACCCTATGTCAGAGTTAAGGAGATCCTTTGTGCAGCACAAAAAGTGCATTATTTGCCACAGTATCGTCTATTCCTTTCCAGACGAATTAAGGGTCAAATAATTGTTCCTGCTCAATGGTCTACTGTACTTATGGCACAGTGGGCTTGAGTTGAAGCCAGATACAGAAGTTTTTTTCTTCAGGTGTTGCTTGCCCAAAGCTAGTATCTGCTAGAAAAACACCCAGGCAACAATAGATCATTTGTCTTTTACTCCCTGGCAGACAAAAAGGGAACCGAATGGAGGCAGTGGTGTTTTGACAATGTCAACAGGAACACATCAGTGATGTAAAAGTTGAATTTGCTACCTCATGATGCAACTCCCATAAGTGAATTTCATTTTTAACTAGGGGTGGGGACAAATAATCGAGTGTTACACTGCAAATTATTTGTTTCTTACCTAGATAAAAACACTTAGCTTTAGAAGTGTTAGATAATTTACCTTGTGAATTTAGTGAATAAGAGTGAATTTCTTATTTCAAGTGTTCAACTTTACACTATAATCTTAAATCAAGCAAGCTTGTCAAGCGAAATTATCTTGCTGCATGGACAGACAATTTCACTTGTTTTGAGTACCGTTTCCCTCAGAGTTAGTGCTTTCATCTTGTTTTTAGACACCCGTTTTTTGCAGTGTAGATGTTTTGCGATTCTCTCTAGAACGATTCGATGCTCGATTCAGGTAATAATCGCTTTTTTTTTTTCAAATGTGTTGATTTTTATTTATAAGTGACTGTCTCCAGACATGTACAAATCAGAAAACTGTGACTGACAGGGGATGGGGTAATGGAAAACAACTTATAGTTAAGGCAAGAGTGTGGGAAAAGGAAAAAATAAAAAATATTTTATAAATATACACATGATCTAATAAGCCATACTGTACATAAAATAATTTGGCGAAACACATATAGTCTTTTCATCTACTTTATGACATGACATCTCACCACCTCATGTTTCATGTTCTAAGAAGCCAATTGTCCACCTTTAAACATGACTGAGCCTCTGGTGGAAGATTACTGTGTGAGAAGGTGACTTTCACAAGCATGTTCAAGGCTTAAGTATGGAGTGATGATAAAATAAAAATCTCAGTAGACAAAACTTTTCATTAAAACTGTGTCAAAATCTAAGCTGTGTCTAGCTGCTTTGTCTAGGAAGTGATTAGCAAACTGAGTAGCAAACTCAGATTTATAAGTACATTCTTTTAAATCATGCATGGAAATATATATAAAAAATTGTTGCATTCAGATGCATCAATCATCGCTTTAGAATCGAATTGTCGGCTTCTGACTCGGAATCAAATCATATCCCCAAAAAGTAAAGGTCACTCATAAAGTGAGGGCCAAATTGATTCCCACCCCTATTTTTAACAATATGCTTTGTTGCGGCGTAGTTCATGGCAGAGTGAAAAGTTAAGTCTGGTCCAGGCTCACACGCCGAGCATTCACTTCAGCTGGGAAACAGTGCTTTTCTGTGTAATGGGGTATTATATTTGAGCATGGAAAGCAATGTGTGACTCATCCTTTCCAACCCCATTCCCCCGTCCCCGGCCCGAGCTTAGCCACAGCTAGGGCAGTAGGAATACAGAGTGGAAGCATTTCTTTCCTACTAGGGGAGATGCAATGCTGGTCACTACAGAAACTTCTCCGTCATCAGCTGTATTCTATTTTACTTTATTAGGTGATGAAATGGGTCAGAATGGAAAGGCAAAATTAAATCAAGACTTCAAGTTTCTGCGTATTCAGCAGTATCTTGCAATTATGCCTTGGGCTTCGTTAATTTGGTTTTGTTATAACAAGGAGTTTGACCTCAGTTTGTGCTTAAGCACGAGCTGAAAGATATGTGTTCACAATGGATAAAGCAAAACGAAGTGTTTTGGGCCCAAAAAAACTGTGATATTGGCTACATCTCTAAAAGTTCAACAATAATTGTATTGACCGTGTATGTAGCCTAACCGAAACTAGGCTTGCACGATTAATCATTATAAACTTGCGATCTCAATTCACCCTGTTTACGATTACATTTTTAAATAACTTTTTTTGATTTAGTTTATAATGACTTTGTTCTCATTTAATTTTACTAGCCGACTGCATCACAATCGCTACTACTGTCATCTGTGAGTTTTAAACAGACTGCTTTCTCATGAAACTTAATTGTTAAAACAAATTTTGTAGGAGTGGTAGTACATAAATGTAATTTCTAGGAGACAAGGTTGGTTTTGCAGCTCTCGCAGCTTTTTTTTTTTAACTTAACCATGGAGATGAAGACAGAAGCAGATTTTGATGATTCATAGTTGACGACTCAGGTGAATTGTCTTACTGGCAGCCAGGCAATTTATTCGCACAGTAACGCTTGTTCACCCACAGAGTTTATGTTTCATAAGTACGACACAAGTTAAAGTGTCAGCAGGAGATGAATTGACGGTTGATTTGGCTGTCATTGCACCCGGGCAACATTTTTGGCACTACATGATATGGCAAGCTCTCCTTACTCCAGGCTGCAATTCCAGTTGTCGGTTGTTATCACTACCACAAGAACAAGGATTGATAACCTAAATGTTCCGTTTATTTTTCACATTTTTGCGTTGTGTCATTATTTCCACACCTTACTGAAGCTGTGCCAATACTTCTTTTTTTTTTAACTCTGCCCATCCTGTCTTTGTGATTTCCTTTCCCTTTAAACATTGTTGATGCAAAATGATTGCTTATGCATCAGGCAATGGCTGCTTTTGATGTATTACCTACATTTACTTCCTGTTTGTCTCAGGTTGTCAATATCTTCAACAGGGGGTTTAAAACAAAAAATTGCAATGTCTTAACATGAATCCACCATATTATTAGCTAATATAAATCAGCCTATTTGGGATATAATGCTTATAGGCGTACTGGTGTAAAGATAGTCACTAAGATATAGTTAATCCTGAGGATTCGCTGTGCCCCATGTATGGTTTTTTATTATTAAATCATGATTCATGAAATCAGGGCAACAAATATTTGAATAACTTAGTATTATATGCGTCAAAAAGGTATGTATGAAGGCTTTAGGCTGCCCATACATTGTTGGCACAGCTCATTATGCCACCAACATTTTGTAGGGGGTCCCTGGTCGGTCTCTTTCTCAGTTAAAGGGTCTTTGGGTAGAAACACGTTGGACCCCTGCCATTTTTGAATGGAACAATATTAGTCCAGAAGCCTTTCTGGATTTTAAATGGGAATTTTGGTGCTTTTACAAAGTAGTTGGACATAAGATATTCTTGTAGATCATTTTAAATTGTGGATATTCATCTACTCTTATTGCTGAGTATTGGTGTCAAGTTTTTGATTATTTGGACTGGGTAAAAAGGTTGATGAAAGTCTTTCTCTGTGAAAAAACACTGCATATTTGGATTGATACCCTTAAAGCCCCTGGCACACCAACCAGATGGCCAACCCTCGGCAGAAAAGATAGATGAACTGATCAGCCTCCCCGAGTTGGTCAAAAAAGAGCCTCGGAACACACCAAAGCAACTAGACGTATGACGTCTCCATAACAGCAAGTGGCGCTAATCTTTATTGTGGCCCCAACGCATCACGTGGGTCTGGCTTCTCCGTAAATTCTAAGCCAGACTGTCATGGCGGCTTGTTCAGAATACGATCTCATATTATACTGAAATAGTTCACTGAAACGTGTTTCTAAAAACATTTTAAGCGAGAAATAGGCCATGCAGTTGCTGAATCTGTCATCATTTCAAATCGTCAGCTTAAAAGATTTTTGTCAGAGTTTGAGAGACTCTAGTCACGCTCACACTCCTCGTTTCTAGGTTAGCCTTCCACCAATCAGATTGGTCATTTGAGTTTGACTGCCGGCATTTCCCGCCTTCCAATTAAGCATGTCAGGTCAGCCAAAATGAAGGCCGACGGCTCCTCCAATGGACGACAGCACAGAACACACAGCGAACAGACTCGAGTCACTGCCTATGATCGGGTTAGTGTGTCATGGCCTTAAGAGGCACGGAAATGTGCCACTTAGGTTTGATGATTTGTGTGTCGGTGCTAGAAAGTCCTTAATAAAATGCAAAGCTTCCTTATTGTGCATGCTTTCATTTGTGTTAGATCCAGTTTTAGTGCTTTGTGTCCAGGGTGGGAAATTCTCTTTTTTGCCCAATGCCCAATTTTACCGGCCACTTTTTCCGGAATTCAAATTTATAAAAGAAAGTGCACTAGCATATTTTTAATGGCTTCAATACATTATACAGTACATATGTATTATTAATACATATTTTATTAATATAAGTAAAATGATTGATTGTAAAGTGATTAAAGTAAAAAAAAAAATGAAAGTCTTTACTGCCACACTGCTCCTGGAGTCCCATCTTTGTATGGCTTGATATGAGACTTGGATGTCTTTTATTGCCTCTAATTTAAGGTTAGATTTTTCTTTAAAAAACAAATTGTCTTCATTTTCTGAAGACGAGTAGATTTGACAATAAGTACAGTGCATGGACTGGCCGTCTGTAAGGTAGGCTATAGGGTTGTGCCGACAGACAGTTGCTACTGCTGAGTCAGTGGCAAGCCTCCTAAAACGGGGATAGGTTGCCACATTTTTTAAACCAATATCACGGACTAGCGCTTTTAAACAGACTGTATAAAATAGGTTTTAAAACGCTCCCAAGCGCTGCAACGCTCTCCCTTCTCTTCATTGAGGCCTCTATCTTTACAAGGCTTGTTGTGATGCGCAATGTGCAATAGGTGCCAAAACTATCAAGTAAAGATCCCTAGTTTTCGTCTTTGTCAATGGTTTCATAAAGCAAATAACGTTATATCTTTCCGACCATTACATTTCTCGTAGTGTATGGTTTCCAACTGGGAATCCAGAAATTCCGACATTCCATGTCAAATTGAACACAACAAACCAACAGTCCGTGCCCCTCGCCTGGCATCATGGCGGGACCGAAAGTCGGAGGAAAGCGGGAGAGTCTTTTCGATTTTGTATGTCAAAAGCAAGTGCCTTTCAGTGGAAGGTGGTAACATATGTGTACAGTTTATTACAGGGAAACATCGCACGGAATTGAAAGTAGCCTACATTTGAGAAACGAACACAAGGAGGCTAACCTAGCTTACTATAAGAAGGTAAAGGAGAACACCAAGCCCCCTTTGCCCGAAACATAACCCCGGTAACGTTACGGGCATGGATGTATGGATACGTAGGGCCAGCAGCATGACGGAGACAACCGCAGGACAGAGAACACAGGCGGGCTGTCACCAGCGACCCGGTACCTGGTTGGTAAATACACATGAATACCAAAATCTGGAGGAACGTGGGTTAATACGTGGATTAATACTGGCATGTCTACCCAACTGTGTGAGTCGAGACTTTTAAAAAGTTCGCCACTTTACTCGAACCAAAGTTTAAAACACCTGTTAATATCTGTGCTCATCGTCATATGTACATTGTCTGTACTGGTGTTATTCTTGAATACATTGTGAATACATTTTTTTTTTAAATTGTATGATATTTTTGTTGAGTTATCACACATATATACTTACACATATATATAATACTTTTTTCTGACCTTTTTTGAATCCCCTGACAGATAACCCATATTACAAAAAAGACTAAAAGTAATAAAAACTAAACTAAAACTAAGCATTTTGATAAAATAAAAACTAAACTAAAAACTAAACTAGCAACCCTGCTTTAAAAAACTAATTAAAACTAAACTGACTAGTGCCAATTTGTTTTGTTTTGTCATGGTCAAAAAAATTGTGGCAGAGAATTGTGATATCAGTTCTAAGCAAGAAAATCGTGATTCATAATTTTCCCCGAATCGTGCAGGCTGGTGCGCCACCGGCACCATTTGCTGTTTGTGTCGTGGTATTTGGTGCTGGAATAATGGAATAATGGTTCTTTTATGTCAGTGCTGCAGGGCCCTCTTTTATCATAAACTTCACCACAGTCAGCCATCAAAATAATACCTGCTGTGGGAGAGACAGAATGAGGAAAAGATAAACTAGGCAGAGGGAAATAAAGTTGATAATGGAGGTTAGAAAATAAAACTGAAGGAAGCTTTAGTGCAAAAGGAGTAAAAAGTACAAAAGGATGGAATTAGAAGAAGAAGATATGAACAGGCAGAGTAGACCATCACACGTGTGCCTCAAATGTACTGTACCATTCCTGCAGGTTCTTGCTGTAAAATGAGCATTCAGAGCTGCGCCTTGGAATCTCTTGACTCAGTTTTTCCATCTTAGTCTGGGTTGGACGGCAGACAGTGATTTATCTTCACTACTGTGAGCTGCAGTGTGGAGACAGTGAAGTAAACCATCTGGTATTCCCTCTGTTAAAGCAATACGAGTCTGGCTAAAGCACCGAGCCTCAGGGTACACGAGAAGCTCTGGTCAGAAAAACTCTCTGTTTCTTGGATCATCTTTCAGGTGTGTGTGTGTGTGTGTGTGTGTGTGAAGGTCAAAACGGAACATCTCTGGTTGTAAATATGCAACACTTTGAAGAATTTTCGGTTTGTCTTTACATGTGTTTGTGTCAGACTGCTTATCACGTGGTGATCGTGTAATTTTGCAATTAGAGGCTGTGGTGAATCTTTGGCTATCTTATGAATGAGTCAGAAAAAGTCGATAATGACCCGGGAAATGAAGGCATTACGTGAATAAACAAAACAAATCTCACTCTCTGATTTCCTGTTTTGCCTTTTCCTCTGTGCTGCTACTTTCATGTGCAGCTCTCAGCCCCAGTCACTGGGTCAGTGTCCTGAAATGTCTGGAAGACAGCTGGCCGATAAAATGAAACTTAACTTAAACCAGCATGTGAGTTCTTTTACAGACTTCATCTTGCTCAGGTTGGTGTAAACACCAGCCTCAGTTGCCTTTGAGAGTTCTCGCCTTAAAAAAAAACACTGTCCCTGTCATAGTTACACACTTTCCCCTTGCTTGAATTTGTTCTTTATCTTCAAAAGTAGCTGCCAAGATGATGATTGCTTATGCTAATAATTGACTTTAAATTGACATTTAACTGAGCCGTTTTTTCTGAACAGCGCCTATCGTGGCAACAAGTTCTTAGCCTAATAAGCAAGCAGAAGTAGAAAGGAATGTCAGAGAACTGACTCATTGCAGTCAAAGCAATATCTATCTGAAATTAAACCATTAGCCACCAGTAACCACTGACCATGCCAGACCAAGTAGGCTGTAGCAGTAGAGAGTTGAGAATAAGTGTCTCTTATTGGTCATGAATTCAACTTTTCACTTTTAAGAGAAAGAGTTGTTTTTTAAAAGTTACGTAATCTCACTTTACACCATATTCTCGGGGAGCCCCGAATGCATGTACATATTACTATTTTTGAACTTTTTATTTATTTATTTAATCAATATTAACATAAATTTATGGTTTTCTGAATTATTATTATTATTATTATTATTACGATTGATTTCTGGTCAAACCACCCAATCCTTGGTAGGATTTTACAGTTGTACGCCATTCTACTGTAGTTGTGATCTTGTCTTCAGAATTATGTGAGTAGTGCAGTATGTTGCACATGTTGGTGCAACTTGAACCTTACTTTGTGCCTTACTGCAAAGCTTAGGTGTAGAGGAGCAGTAAAAGATTAAGCCGAGTTGCAAAGGTGTGTGAGACCGCTCGCCATTCAGTTTTGTGCTGGCATAAGTTTATTCATGTGTTGCATGTCAGTGTGTGTTCTCTCACAGGATGTGCACTCCATGCAGTGTATGTAATGCGTTCAATCTAGCAAACGTAATGCCTGCGGTATGATTTCCAGGTCTGGTCACATGATTCCAAGAAGCAACAACTTGAGGTCAATGTTGATGGCAGTGTGTCTTGGGCTTTTCTTGTAATCATATTCTTGAAACAGATATCTCGATGCTTAAATATATTTGCATGAGTTTTAAAGGTTTCACGCTGTGTTTTATAGCAGAGGAGGGATGTACTTTTGCAAAAATGTAGTAAAAGTTTATACACTTTTATGAGATGAAACATTAACCTTTAAAGGGAAATGATCAGAGGTACTATTTCCCACTGAAAATGCCAAATATTTAATGGGTGTTGGTTTTAGTCAGGCCTTCTTTCAGGATCCAGGAGGCTTAGCATCTCAGTTACAGGTTATGATGGATCAAAATTAGGCTGTAGCTGAAAACCCAGAAGTGTAATAAATTGAGCTAGAGCATTTTTTATTGCGTATGAATTTTACTTTTCATTTGTGAAAGGATGAATGTCTTACTGTACTTCTTTTAGTAGTCTTGCTGTAAGTAGTTAAAGCCGGGGTCTTAATTGTAACCTGCTGCATTCAACAGTTGGCTTCAGTTAAAGTTTTATAACAGAATCAGGTGAAACATTTTTTTTTTTAACACTATCCCTGTCTGTGATGCGCTCTAGGAGGGGGAAGTCTCTCATTGGGCATTCTTGTTTTTGGCTGTGCTGGTTTCCAAGAGAGTCAGGGTCCTCTTTATGGCTGCTAATTACTCCTTGTCCTCAGCGCCAGGTCAAGCATGTGCCTGGAGAGTCCGGCCTCACTTCAGAAAGGGATAGAGGAGGATAGGGGGCAGGGAAAGAGGCAAGAATGTTAATCTCCCCCCTTGCAAAAGTCCTAATTCACTGGTCCGGCACCCCTACTCCTGTCAAATAAAATGGTGCCGCCTGGAGTCACAGTCTTGTTGCAGAATGTGTGTGTGCGGGCGTGCGGGCGCATTTGTAGAATTCAAGGGTACATGGATAGGTTAGGGGAATGGGATCCACCACAGTCTTGGCCTTGAGCCGAGAGGAGGATTATGAATCTGGCACTCGAGCTACTGTTCAGAGTAAGAGAGAAAAAAGGTAGACAGAAAGTGTAGTAGGGTAGGGAATGGAAGATATTTGCAAATCCACACCACGCCCACTCGTCTCTTCAACAATCGGTTGTATTGTCGTAAGTTTCACCACACATCTTAAAATAATTCACACTTAAACTACATACTTTTATGAACTAATTATCCTTCACTATGCTGCAACTTCATCCAGCCCATGTCTGACAAAAACACCCGTAGAAGGCTGAAGACAAAGTTAACAACTCCTCTTTTAGCACAACAAAGACACAACACTTTGCTTACTAATTTTGCACGTAACACTTACAAGTTCCCGCTGTGCACATGGCTCGGGAAGACCTAACTGTGGGAGTAGAAGTGGCTAATTTACACCCACGCCATCTAAGCGTTTTATCTTCAGAAAGAAAACAATTCTGCAGCATTGAAGATGATGGCTTCATAGCGTTAAACAAGTTTGTGTTATGTAGAGTTTGGGGAAGACAAGTTGGAGTTCAGCTCCTCTAACATGTCCTTTTCTTGTAGTTGTGTTGTAAATGCGTTTACTTACGGACAGCAGAGGTCGTGTGGCTGATCAGAGCGTTAAAGGCATCTTTAAAAGTTTCCCCAGGTTGATGATGGAAGCAACGTGTGGGTAACATGAGAGCCAAAGAAAAGGAGATGTTTTATTTTGCACTTGAAAAAAGCTTCCAAGGAGCGCTAAGGCTTAAAGGATGCACTGTATTTACAGTATTGCTCTTTTATTTCAGGCCGTTGCGAGAAAGTAGTAAGGGCAGAAGGCGTAAAGAGGGACGGTAGGAAATGAACACAAGACCGTGTCACATAAACAGTTTCTGTTTATCGGCAGAGAACCTGCCTCTTGGATGTGAGGGGCTGTGGTCAGAGGGAAATGTATGTTTAGCATGTCTCGAGGGAACTGCCATGCTAAGTGGGTAAACATCTCAGCTTAAATAGGTACGACGGAGACCCACACCTGTGGCTTAGGATGTGGTCAGGACAGCTTCCGCTGGACTGTTGACTGCCCCTGACAGAAATTCATGAATGAAGGTGTGTAAGGAAGGATAGGTCCAAGAGGGAGGGGAACAGAGCGGATAATGCTTGAGTGATAAACTCTCTAAAGTGCCCGTTGCTTTATTGGAAAAGACATTTGATGTCCTCAGATGGGTTTTTGAGAGGTCAATTGTTTTTGTGGTTTGCATCCGGACAGAGATATATTATGCTATCCTTTCACCTTCCATCTCTTTTCCTGTAAGCAGCTAATTGGCCATTTCCACCTGGCTCACCTCCAGATGACCCAGAAGGGGCCCTGTGGTTGCTTTTAGATCCATCAGGGGATGCAAAAACCTTGGTTGAATATAATGAATGAAACAGATTTCGTGTGGAAGGATAAGGAAATTTGAAAATGGAAATGAGAAAGTGGAACACGCTTGATTCCATTTGATGGAAGGAAATGAGTGCTTCTCAGGTGTGGAATGATGGGACGTCCCAATGACAATTTATTTCCTTCCCAAAAAAGCTGCTGATCTTCATGGGATTAGTATGTGTCAATGGGGATTAGCAAAAGCAACACTCCTCAGCAGGGGTCGTGACACAGTTAGCATCGACTGGATGCTCTCACAGACTTGCCCCTTATCTTCTTTCTCTGTGGTGCTGAGCTGGCTGGTGTTAATATGCTCTTGGTATTGTTATTATGACAGACATATTGTTATGATGTACTCTGTGAGCGTAGGCAACTGTTGGCCAAAGGAACTTAATTGAATAATTCGTCCCTGTTTGCATGTCGTCATTTGTTATGTAATAAAATGTCTGTGGCTTGTTGGGAACATCTGATCAGTGGATGTGGTTTGCGATCAGCCACTGCTGGTGTTTATCTGTAAGGGTTTGGACACTCATGTGTGAAGACAGACTTTACAAAGAAGTTTAAGCGCAATAACAGCATTATGAGCGCCTTCCCACACAAAGAGACACTGCAATGGCAGTGAATGCGTTGCCATGTTGACAGGACGATCTTGAAGTACACCAATGTGAGTATTACGGTTATATGAGGTACAATTTGAAGCGAGTGTACCTGTCACCACCAGTCTCTAGTAGCAGGGCTTATGCAAGGTTGTGTCTATATAAGGAGATGGGGAAGCTGCGTGTTGTAGGGAGAGAATACATGATGGAGATGGAAAGGGGAGGTTATGGCTGGTTGGTTATAATAACAGTCTCAGAATCACAGTCCAACTTTACATGAATGTGATCAGACCTTTATGCTGTAGCTTGGATTTAATGTGACATGTAAGGTCCATCATTTAGACAGTGGTCTAGACAGTGTGTTTAGTTTGTAGGGCAATTAAGCCCTTTCCATGCCTTGTATGGACTCCTTTTGTCAGTGATTGATTGATTTTTTTCCCAAGGGAATAACGCGCTGTTTGAGGATGGCAGGGCAGAGGGACTTACTAACCTGGAAACCCAGGCCCAAATCCAAAAGATTTAAAAAACGTGATAGATCCCTTTCTAGAGTCCGTTCTGGACGACTATAAATACATGGCAGTACAACATGGCGAGCTCCATGGAAGATGTCCCTATGTAAATTAGGGCTCATTCTAAGCTAATGAAAACAGGATATTTAGTTTCAGGTGATTATATACTAACAAAAACATAATTAGGAATATTATATTCCGTTTCTGCCAATAATGACCCTAAGTCCTGGCCTGGAAATCCAGACCCACATCCAAAGGGATTAAGGGTCTGGCATCGAGTAATGAAAGTTGCCCATCTCGGGGGGTGGCACCAAGCGTGCATTTGAAAATCTCGCTGCACGCAGTTAACACTACGACCAGACACAACACCACACGGGGTGACGTAACCACAACCCCATATACCTAGCCACCTGCAAAGCTAACTGGTAGATTAAACTGTCGTCAGCTGTTTAGCTCGCCTCCGGCCCGCCTGTACACCGATGTGATTGGTGCAGCTTGGCTACAAGGTGTAGTTAATGAGCAGCATTACTCCATGCCAGAGTAACTCGCTGAGCAAATTCAAATTGTGCTCTCGAGAACTCTGGATTTCCAGGGTAGGGAATTACCGCAGTGTCAAAGCAGACTGTAGTGGCTTTAACAGGGTACGTTTGCGGCCGGCTGAGACAAGGGAATAAACTATGAGCTTTGCATAGTGGTCCTTGTTAAAAACAGGTTTAAAAGAAAACACTTTATGTGCCAGTTAATGCGTCACTTACTTCTCTTATTTTAATAGCTGAGAAAACCGTAACTCCCCGTCTGTCTCACGGAAACTAATTTAGATTTTAATGAAGGATTTCTATGTTAAAATCTTGCATGAAGTTTGTCCAAAAGATGCAAAATGTAGGCAACTTCTAGAGTTTGAGGAAAAAGGATCGTGCAGTGTCCTGCAATGATGAACAGTTCAGGACAATACCTCTAACACGTGTTTGTTTTCGAATAATTGGGCTGTCTAATAAAGTTTACAATGTTATTTTATTAACATGTTTATTCATACAGTTAAAAGTCAGTCAGTTGTAAAAATTCTGATGCTGAAATTAAGCAGATTTATTCTTTCCCGGGTTTGTATAAGTTCTACACACCCAAGGGTCCCCGTGCTTAATGCTGTATCTTCTGACACCTTTACTCAATCTTTCAGAAGTTTAATGTAGCCATTCAGGCCCCTGAATGCCTTAGTTGCTAAGTGACCAGTGTAAACGGAGAGATTTGAGAGACTATTTTGTTATATCCCATGGCTTGCTCCCACGATCTAACACAGATCAATAAGTGCAAACTCTATATAAGAGATTTTTGATTGACGGATCAATAAGAGCATTTGTAAAAGAACTACATTTCCCAACACTTTGACCCTCTGACATATAATTGCAGAGCGCTCAGAGACCAGCTCATTAAATAATCCTCCCTCATCACCTCATGGTGAATGATATATATATTTTCTGGGCCGGTGGGAGAGTTCCTGTATGTCTCTTCATTATAAGTTGATGACAGACAAAGCTGTCTTTTTTTTAAAAGGTCTCGTGATTCATATATTTCTCTGCTATTACAGATCTGTGTGCCTCTACCTAATATGTCCCCATAAGCACTGTGCCGGGTTCCACTTTTACATCTTGCAGGAATTTAATTGCAGAGTTTGGCCATTGGATAATAGACTTCCTCCAAGACAGGAAGAGTGGGATGGCTTTGGAAAGAGATAGAAAGCGTGAGATGAGAACATCCTGATTAGGAAATCGCCACACACCAAATGTATCTCGCTTAAATCCCATATTTCCTCTCAAAATGCTCTACACACACTTGTCCCAGATTGTCTATTGTGCGTATTAAAAAGGTATAAACTGGTATCAAGTATGTTTAGGCTACATCTTTCATTTCTTGAGTAATCGAAACAAGTTACT
>NC_048422.1:19900092-20042930 GCF_013103735.1 Etheostoma cragini | reverse complement strand
CTGTACACCTGTGGAAAAACACGTGCAGCCAAAGTTTCTTAAATGGAGACCTCTGTTTAAGAATGTTGAGTTTTTTCTTTTAAATTGATGTGCGCTGCATGCAAGCCTTGTGTAATGACATCCAGCTGGAGTTTTTTTGCAGGGTAACGCAGAATGTACAAACACTCTCGCTCTGCCCATTCGCCTTTCCACCTTTCCCAGCATCCCTTTCACTCTCAGATGGATGGAGCTATTGAAAGTTTTTTTTTTTTTTTTGCTCTCTGAACGCTGTGTGTGGTCTTTGTAGCCTGACACTGGGACTTCTGTACCTGTGTGTGGGTGTATGTGCATGCTTTTATTCTTGTCCGAGGGGGTTGCCTTTGACAGTCCACATTCACCATAACAACACAAAAATGCATCCAGCAGCATACTACAGCATGCTTACTTTGTCTTTTGTTTTTTTTCTGCCATAAAATCCTTCTGTTATCCTCTACTTAGTTTGCTTCCTCACTTTAGTGTTTGCCCTCCTCTAAAACACCCTGACAGCCCCCACCCCCCGCCCCTGTTCCTTATGCGACTGTCCCTATAGACACAACCCAGAGCCCTTTTCTGTCCAGATCTTTGCTGGGACAAGGCTGGATGCTAATGGGTGTCATCGTGTAGCTTGCTATGTGTGCATCTGGCTGCACGAACAGCTGTTTGTCCTGGGTGGTTTTGGCATGCAAGTGTGCGGTCCAGGGTCAAACCCCATGTCACATTGCTCTGACCAGTGTACTTCTGCGGTGGCCTGGTTACAGCCGGGACGACCAGCCTGAAAGTGTGCTAATTGCATGGTTGTGGTTGAAGGGAGGCAGCAGTAGATTCAGCATTGCAGGGAAATGGATGGAAGGATGGGCTTTGCTGAAGCCCTAACCCATGATCATGGTCCTCTATAAATGGGCAGATCTCGGTTTAGCGCCTAAATGGACAACTGAAGTCTTCTCTGAACCACAACACTGTGATCTTCTTCTGAGCAACCAAGGCTTTTGACTCTGCAAAAGATAGCACACAGAGGGAAATGGTCATAATTAAGGTTTATCTGATAGACAGACGTTCTGGGCTATTAGGGTATAGCATCTGTATTTGCATTGTATAAACAATATGATAGAGGGACTGTAAATTTATTAATGTGTACTATGGCGTTTGGATAAATGTTACTGCTTTTTTTTTTTTTAACCCATTTAAATATAAAATCTTACAACTTTTTTTCTTCTTCTCTGTGTCTGTTTCTTCTCTCTGTAGCGGAACCAGCAGACCTCTTGAAGATTTTAGATTTTCACAGTTTACCCGAGGGTGTTAAAAAAACAACAGGTTTCTGCTCACATCGGAGGTCAACACAAGGACCCGATGTGGCTTACAGAGTATCCAAAGAAGCCCAGCTCAGCGCCCCCACCGTACAGCTGTATCCAGGTGAGTACCTGACTCGACACACAGTAATGCTCACCATCTACAAATGATTACAATCATCTCTTGCATTTCTTTTTGTGTCTATTTTCTCTCTCTCTCTCTCTCTCTCTCTCTTTCTCTCTCTCTCTCTCTCGACATCAAACATACCAGTTCAAAGCCGCTTCCAAATCCTTTTCCCAAACCACTGCTCCAAGCTCATCACTACAGATGGTTGTTCAACACAGTCTTGCCATCTGGTCAGGTGGATGACCTTTCACCCCTCATCGTAGTAGACAGGGATTATAAAATTAAAAGGTAGCTGGAAAGAAATTTGTATTTGTGTCCATCTAGCCTGCTTATGTCCCTTCCATCAATGCAGAAGTGTTATTTTGCTCCTGTGACTTGATTATGTATGTCACTTCTACCTTTTGCTTTATGGGACTTTTAGGCAAGGTATAGGGCATTTAGGCAATAAGGCATTATTTCACTCCTATCGTAGCTTGTTCACCCCTTACTAAAACCCATGTTGTATGTCTACAGCCATTACTAGACAACTTGGACATATTAAGAAATGAGGGCATATCTGGACTGTTCTGGTAATTGAGTCAGTCAGGTTGCTTAGTCACACCTATTCAAATGTTCAACAGATAATTTAGGGATGGATAAAGATAATGCGCCCTAATTTCCCCCTTGACAACACACACCAGATGCATGAGAAATCCAGCACTGTAAAATGTGATGCTCTGGGAGGAGCCGGACGATGGAAAAGCAGTGGAAATAGGGGTGGTAGGGGGGAGGGAAGTCTGGGGTTCCACTTTAGCCTTGTTCTGTTGTGCTGACGTGGCTTTGGGTTAGTGCTTTATGGTGCGCGGCAGTAGTACTTTCCTCTCTCTCTCCTCCCTCTCAGGCAATCTTTGCTTGCTTTTCTCCATCCTTCTCTCTTTATTTTCCCTCAAGCGCCATCATTTTCCCCTCTATCATTTCTTCTAGACTGCTGCGGCCTCGCTGTGTTTTCTCCCTTCTACACTTTCTGGTAAAATGCTAGGCTTTTTTTTTTTCAACAGTGCAGAAATTCAAAACCATAATTCTCTGACCCAGACAACCAACTTCTGAAATTACTGTGATTGGTTTTCCTGCAGCTTAAAGATATACAGCTCGGGGGGGGGGAGAGCAATGATGTGGTCTAGATGCAGGAAAAAAGGAGAAATAATAACCCTTCCTGTAAGCTAATCTTCCACAAAGCTTCTGAGATGTTGCATTGGCCTCAGAGGACCTTTGATCAATGTCATGGCTTTTCTTCGGGGCTTAGAGCAGAGCCACAGAGCTCTATTGGCCTGCATGCCCTATCATGCTATCCAATCAAACAAATACTGTTCACTTTGAAGCTTGGTGACAGCAGAGCCCATATGTTTAGATACACATGCTATAATTACACATATGCTACTCTGGATCATCTGAAATAACAGTCTTCATAAAACAAACCAACTTGGGGGAGTTTACATAACAGGCACCCACATAGTCTCAAGGTGCAAACTGAGAAACTAGCCACCTGTGGTTTGAAAGCCTTACAATCTAGTTGAAGTGTCTGTGACGTGGTCCCTGTCTCGCTTTGACATTAAGAGAATAAATGGCTAATATGTTCCAGAGGGGAGCTAAACTTGTGAGATCATTTTATCCATGTCTTTTTTTTCCCCCTTTAAGTGAGTTTGCTACTTAGTTTTGACTTTGGCCCGAAGCCTGGAGGTACAATTTGCTAAAATTATCATCACAGCATCATCCTTCCCTAAAGGTTAAAAAGAAGAAAAATACCACATATAGAAAACAAAGGCATGCACAAATGCTTGTTTTGTTGATGACTTTAATGGGTGGTAATAAAAACCACAGTAGCTGCGATCGAGCCTGTGACCCTGTAACCACACGGTGATGATGTGTTGGAAAAGAGCAAGCGCAGACATGCAATCATTAGGCAAACATGTGGAAGGGATGATTCATTTGAAAGTACAGAGGCACCAAAAACTGAAGGGTCCTTTCTTACCTTTATGATGTGAATGAGAAGTGAGGAAACCGGGCAATAAACCGACGGGCCTTTTTAAGTTTTACACCACACACTTCCCATGTCTCAAAGGTCTGTCCTCGTCTTGTAACTCACTCTGTATCCAGATAAATCTATGACAAGTAACATGTATGTACGAGTACATGCACAAATTCATATTGCCATACCTCCCTGGCTGTAGCTTTGACAATTTGGGCAGACGAGTTTTTTCCCATGCAGTTTGTTGTTATTATGGCAAACAAGAAGAAAGGAATGGGATCCCTCTGAAGGGGACGAGCTATCACTTGGCATTCAAACTTGTGGTCTGAACTGCTGTGGATAGATGGCACCATCCCTCAGTGAGGGCCCTATGCTTCGGCCTACGGTGAGATTCAAATGGCTAAGCCAAGATCACAAGCTATAAAAGCAATAATGGGGCCTGCATGTATTACGCTAGAAGATATCCCTATCCCACATGCATAGTATCATTTCATTTGAACAGAAGCCCACCTCTATTTGGGACCTTTTTTACTAAAGGTTGCATAAAATGAACAATACCACACAGTAAAAGGAGATAGATGTTATTAGAAATTCATTTTTTTGTTGGCGATAAAACTAAAACAGGATTATCAAAATGATTATAAACGCTGAGATTCTTCATGGCAGTTAGTGAGTAAGGATGCATGATGAGAGAACATTTAGCCAAAACCTGAGAGCCAATCATTTTTACCATCACTGCAGCTGATGCAGACAATAACACCAGTAGTTTGCTCCGGATGTCTCTGTGGTATCAATTTAAACATTTTATTATGATATGACATGTATCACCTGTGATTCAATTCCTATTGCCCTCTGAAGAAGTAATCAGAGTTGAATCAGGGAAAATAATTTCCCTCTCCTACTGATCAAAGTGAGCTCTTCACAGACAATAAGATATATGATAATATGCAGCTCCATCTAGGGCTGGGCGATATGGAGAAAATCAAACATCATGATATTTTTGACCAAATACCTCGCTACATACATAACGTAACATTGTAGTGTTGACTATTAGTGCTTTCACGAAATATTTACACATGACATTTTTGATAAATAATCATCAGTAATGTGGATATAATGACGAAGAGGGTAAAGGCAAATATTCGGAAAATGACATCACATTACTGTAATGCAGCCTTTAAACCCAAGAAAAGACAACACAAGCTCCATCCATCAAAACATTCTCAGGCTGTTCTTAAACTACAGAGATTTAGTTGCATGATGTTATTTGTGCCTTGAACCATTCGAGCCGTGTACATGCTGGACACACATCCATCTTCCTCTCTTTCTCTATGTGTTGTATCACTTTCTCGTTGTTTCTCCCCTTTTTTTGCTCACCAACAGCCAGGTACACTTGTTGTCTCTGCAGCAATGTGCAATCCCACTGGAATGCTGCTGGTCTCATACAGAAAGGTGGGGGGGGGGGGGGGGGGGGGGGGGGGGGGATTTGGTCACAGCGATGATTGACTGACCAATTACAGGACACAAGACTTTCTACCCCATGTACCTGCTTGTATGCACACTGACAGATAGGGGAGAGAGGATCAATCCAAGTGCTGGCATTAACTCCTGCACTGGCCTATGAAGGCGTTCATAGAGATTCTGTAAATTTGGTAGATGAAGACAAATAAGTCAGGTGTCAAATGTCTTCAGTGTAAAATTGGAGACGGGGTGGCAAACCACTATGTCTCTTCAACTTAGCTGTACTGTAGCCTAGGTCTACTGGAGAATAGTCCATTCAAGGTAAAATACATTTTAAATACAAATAATTTAATCTGGAGGAAATTGTTGGGTCGTGTGTGATGCCTGTCTGGGCTTGTCTTTGAGTCTTTGACTTTCCAAGACCTTTTTACAGTGATAAAGGTGCTGCCAGTGTAAACTCCCAGGACTTCTGGCACCACATACTTCCCATTCCCACCATGTCCACACACACATACACACACTAAATGAGGAATGAAGGATCTCTCATCCGGTGGCCCGAAGAAGCGGTTTGAGAGACACATTCCAAAAGAAACCCGAGCTTTTGTGATTGCCCCCCCCGCTTGCTTTGAGGTCCTGAGGAGAGAGTAAGGAGAAAGGGTCACACTCACAGACACAAGAGAGTGCTCATCTAAATCTTTATCCTCTTTTCATCCTCAAGTTTCTATTTTTTTTAACCTCCTTCTTTCCCCCTCCTTTCCGCAGTTGGTTCTCTCAGTGCATCTCAGTACTTGTAGTGATGCAGGTTGACAGGACACACTGCATGAACACGGATCCACAAATGAGAAGCCTTGCTGTGTAAATGTTACTATAATTCAGTCCAGAATCAGATTAATTCTCCATTTTTGCCCTCCAAAAAGACAACTTTGGATTTGAAAATGAGTCATTGTCATTTCTTTGCTCCCCCCTCTCCCTCTTCTTTCATGCCACGGTGTCCCTTTCACCACACAGCTGACTCTTGACCTCGGCACAAACAGCCTGTCCTGAGCCAGCGCTGAGTCATTGTCTCTGCGACAGACATGACTCATGCAACAGGATGTATTGACAAACTTCCCTGCATGTGGTATCTTTTATCTGATTTTTCCTAGTGTCCTTTTTTTGCATCATAACACCTTCATTTCATGATATTCTTCCCGCTTAAGTCTTTATGTATCTATCCGTAATCAAACTCGTCCAAGCGATGGTTTCTGAAGGGTTATTTGTCTCTTCTCGCCCTCTCTGCCTTACACCGTCCTGTCGAAGCATCTGCCAATTAAAGCAATCTTTCTCATATGATGCCAGGCTGAATTCCTGAGGGAGCACACTGCCAAGGCATGTGCTCTCCGCATGATGTGATTTGATGCCTGGCATTAATGGAGGAATCATAGAAAAATGCAGGAAGACAAGACAGGAACCCAGATGCTGACTGGGTAAAAGACCATGAAAAAAAGTATGAATAAAGTGAATGGATGATGGGACCAATTTAAACTTGGTTGGGAAGCATCTCTTTTCCCTTTTCGTCTTTCCTTTTTCACTATCGCTTCCTAACCTCAGGTTTCCACGCCATATTCCCACTGGGACTTCTTTTTGTCTACAGCCTCCGATTGGCTCAGTCCAACATAGCATTTACCTTCTATTCTATAAATGGAGACAAAGTAAGGCAAGGCAAGACAGCGTTATTTGTATGGCACATTTCAGCAACAAGGAAATCCAAATTGCATAAAACATTTTACATAAAAACATTAAAGAGCAGTTAAAAACAATTAAGAAATTAAAACCGCTAATATATGAGAACAAAAGTTACATTGCAGTATAAGAAATTAAACATTAAAGAGCAGTTTAAAAAATATATAAAAGCCAATAAGCTTGTCCTATAATTTTAACAATGCAACTTCAGATGGGAAATTGTCAATTATTTAAAGAAAAGAAACCATATTCGATAACCCTATTGCTTTACCATCTCATCCACCAAAGGCCCCGCAGGATCATGTGACTTTGTATTCTGGTTACCCTTAAGCAAGAGTGGAAGTACTCTTTTCCGGCCATCTGGAAACCTCTGCATATATTAGAGCAAAGATCTGCTACTGGAATCCAAGAGTTTTTTTCCAGTATCAGTATGTTAAATATAATCCAGATAGCTGTTTTTTCTTAACAATACTGGTTTTAATGTTGCCAGATTGCATTTGTGTGTTTTTTGTTTGTTTAAGTGTAGTCTGACCTTGACCCTGATTAGCGAGCAACAGTCTCCTCAGGTGGTTTGTAGGCCGCCCTCTTTCTGGGGTCCTGAATCTGTCTGGCAGATGTGCCCCACAAAATGGAGGAAATAGTTGAGGCCGCACAGTGGAACCATGCAGATGGAAGCAAACACATCCTTTTTTATGTGTTCTTGCAACTTTGATGTGTTAAAATACCAAAATATTATTGGTATTTCCATTTCCATACCAGCTCTTTTTTTTTTTTTACTCCTATTTCACCATCTTCAGTTCTCTGCTGGAGCGTCTCAGTGTCTGCTAGATCGATCGGCTGTGAGGGAAGAGGGGCGGAGTGGAGGGGTCTGAAGGATAGTTCGACAAAGTCTCCCAGGATCACATGCTTTTGTCATTATGCTTCTCATCCTGTGCTGCGCTGGAAATTCTCGACTTTGCACTTCTGCTTCTAACCTTTAGGTTTTTTCCCTCTGACCGGCCTCTCTTTTGCCAGCCATCCCATTCAGATGAATCCTATCCTGTTACAAATTGCCGGTGTTTTCTTTCAGTGCTCAAAGCCCATCTATCTAAATTCTGCCAAACTAAAGTTTCTGTTTTTGTAACTTTTCTTTTCATTAGAAAGAAAACAAAGAGTTCACACTCCCTCTTGACACTGAAGAAGAGCACAATCTGTCTCCTGAAATAATAATACGGTTACAACGTCCTGGACGCAAACAAAGAATGTCATTCCTCTTGTGATGATGAATCGTCACTGCTACTTATAACTCTCCAAAACCTTTCTCTTTCTGTCCAACCCGCTCTCTGTCCTGCCAGGTGATGTGTTCCCAGAGGACTTTTCCATTATGGCTACAGTGAAGCCTAAAAAGGGCAGCCAGTCCTTCCTGTTGTCTTTGTACAATGAACAAGGCATCCAGCAGCTCGGACTGGAAGTGGGCCGCTCTCCTGTGTTCCTGTACGAGGACCACACGGGCAAACCCAGCCCTGAGGACTACCCCCTCTTCAGAGGAGTCAACCTAGCTGACGGAAAGTAGGTGTACTTGCTTTTGGCTCGAAGAACATCCAGCAATTGTACAGCACACTCATATAAACACATATTAGATTCTGCATTTTGTTAATGCATCTTTCCCTTTAATCAGAGTCCAACTGGATAGTGTGCTAGGCTTTGATGCTGGTTTAATTTATTAAGCATCACCTGGCCATGGTATCCCTTTTGGTACAGAAGTATAAGTGACATGCAACCTTGTAACTGTTCCCTTGTCATATTGTCCATGTGTTCCCTTACACTTAACGTGGAGGACACAGTGTAGAATTGTGTTTGTGTCACAGCAAAAAAAATATTTGAATTTGAACGAGAAGCCAACCACAAAAGGGGCTTTTAATAGTGCCTTTAGTAGCGTGTAAGTGGGCAGAATGTAACCCAGTAAGTGTGTGAATTAACTTCACCTTCCCTTCCAGATGGCATCGAGTGGCCATCAGTGTGCACAAGCAGACCATCACCCTCATTCTGGACTGTAAAAAGAAGACCACCCAGAAGCTGCTCCGAAGCCCCAACCCCATCATCGATACCAAGGGAATTGTAGTATTTGGAACTAGAATACTTGATGAAGAAGTCTTTGAGGTAAGCATTATACTTAAACTCCTAATCTACATGTGTTAAATGGCGGTATTAATTCATTCTAGTATTATTTACAAGATGCACACTAGTTTTCCACTCAACTACATCCATTTGGCATGTGAATTGATTGTGCCAAAGAGGTATGAATGAAACAATTTATAGTTTTGACAACTGATGCTTTTTTGCATCTCCTGTTATATGCTATTGTCAAGGTAATGCTAATCGAGTTAAGTAAGTAAGTAAGTAAGTACATCAGCAAGTATGACGGCCTTTTCTGTGGACGATACTCTGGCCAACTTGACTTTGATTTAATATCCTTAAGCAAATGAGATAAAAGAAAATGATTCTCCATTCTAAATACAGTACAGACACATGTGGCCGTGGTGCAGATGGTGGTCATCGTCATCCATCCCCAATCCCCATTCTGCGTGTCATGGCGATTGGCATGGGGACTGTGGTCACGACCGCATCCTCTACATATGTGTGGATTTAGCTCATGGAACCCACAGTTTCTGATTCCCCAACCTCTGTCACGCACTCACACAATCGCAAATCAAATTTAATTTAAGGTGCCATATATTCCACTACTTCCACACAAAAGCACAATATTGCTGGATTCTGTTCTGTTCCAACTCTGCTGCATTTGTTTGCCGTCCAACTCTGCATCTGTTGTTGCTGTTTTGAAGTTTTGCCTCATTGTGGCTACCAAGCAGTTTAAACATACAAGTCAAACTGTTATATTCCTGTTTGGGGTTTCATGTTTGAACTGTTTCTCTGAATTGGCTGAAACAATTTTAATTACAGAGGCTTTTTTAACAAGCGGTGACAGGTTTTCATTATTAAAATGAGGGCTTTACTTCCTCCTTTTTACTCTTTTTATCTTTGGAAAGGCTTTGTGGCTGGAGATGAAAGATGTATGGTAATCTGACTAGTGAAAGGAAGCCTTTTTGGGGTTAATAAAATAAATAGGGATACTGGATGTGCATCATTATTTCAAATACCTTTTTGTCTTCACCTACTGTCAATAATCGGTTTGTTTGGATAGTGCCTTAAATAAGCTTTTGTGTGGATATATATGGCTCTTAAACATGACCCCTGTGAGACACACACACACACACACACACACACACACACACACACACAGGCATAAGGAATAGTGTTGTCTTTGTCCTGTCAGAGTTGCGCTTGTTTAAAGGGGGATTAGTCTGTGAGGCTGAGGCCCTCAATAATACTTAGTAAGAGAAGCTGACTGATGTGACTGATGCTGAGCCAGCTGACCTTTGACCTCACTGCTGTTCTGCAAAAACAGACAAAAAAAAAGAAATATGACATCACTAGCCCCCACAACTCCTAAAGTTCCCAAGGCATAGGGAAGACAGATATGTGATGGGATATGAAACCATAACTTAATGTATTGCCCTCAGTCACAGCCTCACAACCAAAGCTACATTTTAAGAGAGACAGTATCTACGTACTATATAAGCATTTATTTCCATAGCAGTGTTAAATGTGGTTCATGAGTGAAGTAGGGAAGTACAACACTGTTTAATATTACAGGGATTATGTTCACATTCTAGTGAACTTGTTGACTTGACCTATTTAATGAGGCATACATACAGATGTTTGTGGTGTGTGTTTGTGTATATGTGTTATAGCTATTGTTTAGCCTAAGCCCTAATGGCCACTAGTTAATTCCTCCAGTTGGCTACAGGATGACTGCATTTATCCGGTACAGTTGTAATTCTGCTGTAATTTTTACTATTGCCCAAAGTATACTCGTCATGAGATTGGGGGATACAGGACATTTAAATCTTCTCCGGCAATCAAAGTTGCGATAACAGTCCAATGGTTACCGTGGGAACAGACAGATATTTAGTGTGAGATGTTTAAAGCCCTCCTGCTGTGTGTCTGCCAGTTGGGAGACAGGACAGGCTCCAGTGCGTGCAGAAAACGGAAAATATGCCACATAGTTTCCAAATTATGCTCTGGCCGCGCTCCCTTCCTCCTCTTTCTCCCTTCTCCTCTCTGTAGTTTAGTCTGATCCTGTGTTGACTTTTGCCAGAGTCAGTTACCAAAATGAGGTGGTGAGCATTAAAAAACCCACAAAAAACCTATGCGATTTCACCTGGACGCCAATTACTTCATCTGACTTTAAGATTCTATGATTTCTAGTCAACCTCTTCAGAAAAACAGCATGTGAAAGGGGAAACAATAAGACAGAGCAAAAACACCTTTTGGGCTGTCAGACTCAGAGAGTTGTTTTTGACAGCATTGATTGGATTTTTCTAAGTTTTTCTTTGGAGTCACAACATATTCCATTGCATCATAAGGATGACTACTAAGAAAGAATTTTCCCGAAAATAAAGAGAGATACTATTTGCATACAGACTTCAGGAGGGACAGGTAATCTTTTATTTAAAACCTTTGAGTTAGGGGCAGCTTCTAGCTCACCCAGTAAAAGCACCCCATGTTGGCTGAGTCCTGCAGCGGCCTGGGTTTGAGTCCAACCTGTGGCCCTTTGCTGCATGTCGACTTCCATCTCTCTCCCCCTTTCATGTCTGTCCACTGACACTTTAATAAAGGGAAAAACCTTCAAAAAATAATCTTTAACCTTTGAGTTAAAGTGAACAGTGTTCCCCCCCCCTTGCCTTTCTTTACATACAGCAGTCAGGCGGCAAGTACTACTTACTCTATGCTGAAGTGGTTTGTGGTTTGGTTTCTTACATGGTTATTGTGGTCACAGAGACAGCGTCTACCCTCTATAAGTACCATAATGTTACTTTTTTTTTCTTAGTAGCTTGCATAAGAGTACAGAAGCGTGTGCCAGTATGAAGGTAATTAAGGTGACTATTATATCAGAAGACAGGTATTTTACCTGCTAATAAATGCTCATCTGTTGCAAATGAAATAGTAATTACTCTCTTGTAATGCCTGTTATGTTTGTTCCAATCTGTCATTAAGAACCATTATTTTTAGTAAAGTCTGGCTAATGACTTTTTGTGATGTTGATTGTCTTTGTGACTGTAGGGTTATGGATGATGAAAGCATATGTGTACTTCCAGTGTGTTCAAGTCATTGTTGTTCAGAAATTTGGCCCTGCATGACATTGTCCATCTCCAGAATGTGTCCCTTGGTTTCCGTGTTCACTGTTGTTTTTTTCTGTTAGTGTGCCAAGAAAAACCAGAGATAATTTAATGCCGATCCCTGGGTTCTAAGTAGCATTCAGTGAAATAAATGGCTGTGGTTGGTTTGAGTGAACACAAACCGGACAGATGGACTGCTTGGCCTCACTAAAAGGGGTCCACAAGGGACTTGAGTGAACCGAAATAGCCGAGGCAGAGCTGTGCAAACACAAAAGTTGTTGTCTGGCCTCCATTGTTGTAGTCAGGGCTAAGCGAAAGCCTCTGAGTCCAGTATGAATGTGGGCAATCATATAGTGTAGCTTTTGTCAGAGAAAGACATCAATTTGGCATATCCAGGAGTTGGAGCAGAGTAGATCAGAAGAACAAAAGATGTTCAAAATTGAGAGTGTGGAGGAGCGGGGAAGCTGGAGCAGTAGGTTTGGGCCATTTGCTGGAAAGAATGAGGAGCTCTCTACCCGCTGATGTCAGTCTTGGAACAGCAACCATACCACATGACATCATCCAGAGGTTTCCTTGGTTTACGCTGATAGGCTGTCTCAGGCTGATTGTCGGAACAAGGGGGAGGGTCGGTGGTGGACGGGCATGTTTGTGGGTGAGGGGTGAGAAGTGTGATGTGCTTTGGAAGAGGAGGATTGAGGTAAAGCTATTGAAATAAAAGATTAGAGATGGAATGAGTGGGGGAGTAAAGGACAATATGATAAGAGTAAGTGGAGCAGCGCAGAGGGTTGGGAGGCCTTTTAATAGGGCTGGGATGAAGCAAATTGTGTGGCTCCCATGGTGCAACCAGAGCCAGGAAAAAGTAGTAAAGACATGCAACACATGAACTTGATGCTTGTTAAGAGCTTTAATATTGTGATGAGTTTTACACATCCTGTTTCCATCTTTGCCTCAGGACTTTGCTTCTTCTTCTCCTGCACTTCTCTCAGCAGTCCTTATTTACAGTTCACATGTTCTAGTCATCTAATGTAGAGAAGTATTCACTTAGTAGAGGCTCTCCTGATTTACATCTTGACTATCTGAGAGGTTGACCTTTCCATATTTACAGTAGATTTTCCAAATTTCAGAATCTGACTTAAGCCCATTTTGGCCCAATGTCTGAGGTAGTAGATGTTTCCAGGCTGTGACTGGTCTTCTGTTTTATTCTTTGTCATTAGCTACGCACTTCTTCTAGTAAAGCTTCTGAATAAGTGGCTCCACAGTTAAACAATATTCACGAATGTACTTAGCCTCTTTGATTATCAGGTCTATATTGGATGGGAAATGGATAGATAATGGCTTCTTTAATGGAACCCTATTAGAAGAGACCTGGAAATGTGATGCCCTGCTTGGGTCTTCTTGATTGGTCTGGTGCAGAAACATGAAGGGGGTATACTACAGTTTAGCTTTTTTTTTCACAAAGCACAAAAATCTGATCTCGGATGAACAGTTCTGAAAAGCGTTAAAATCAAGTTTGAAATGTTTGAGAATGCATTGAGATTAGATCATGAATGCCTATTCAGCGGAGTGACCACAAGCTAGTCCTTGGCACCTTTGAACCACCAATCATGGTTGATTGACATGGTGGTATGTACCTGAAGCAAGGTGCTGCGAATCCACCTCAGTCATCTCACAATCAGTTGCCAGTTCATTACGTGTGTACGTCATTGATATAAATGGGATGGACAAAATAATACAAACACCCCCACAATGTAATACAATGAACAGCATCACAAACTGTAACCTCCACACCTCTCTAAAACTGCTTTTACAACAACTGAACATTATATTCTTGCTAAAGGTAGCATTTATTGCAGTACTGTTGTATTAGACTGTATTAGGTTTTGCTAGGCGTACATAATTAACTGATAACTTAGTGCATTTTGGTGCAATGTCGAGTGCAAATGTGTATGCTATTTTATCTGTCAAACTGCAAGTTTTCCCAAAGTAAATCAAGTCAGTGGGGAAAACTGACAACTGCAATCTGTCCCAGCTGGATTTAGGCATACAGTAGTCCAGATGTTGTGATCCAGATGATAATAAATTATTACAGATTAAAGTAGAGAATTTGCCATGTTTTTGCAAAGCAAACAATATTAAATCCATAGTTATTACATTTACATTGCTGTAGTCCCTTTGTTCCACATTATCTTGTCCAAGGTATAGGTCATGCTTCACTGTCAGAACACACTACCTCTATACATTTCAGGATGAGGAATGGGACGTAGACTTCAGTAGCCCCAGGGAAGATTGAGTTTCCACCATGGATAATTAAGAGAATTTCCCTAACTCATGTCAGATGTTTGTCTTTCACCCCCTTATTCCCTCTGTTATTCCTTTACTGTGTCAGCAAAGGCCTGGAGTGTGCCCTCAGCACTTCTTTATGTAGATTTCAGCAAATGGCCAAACCAAACACCCAGAATCTACGTCTGTTAGATGAGGCGAGCTCCTTCGATTTCCCCCCCACCCCAACTTAACCGGAAATGTGAATTTCAGCTTCCCATAGTGCTCAGAAACGTAGATTTAAAATTGTATACAGTAGGGAGTGTAATGGGGGTTGGGAAGTTGAAGATTGAAAATGATGGTGAGACCTAGATGCAATCCAAAAAATCAGAACAGTGGCAAAGAGGTGGGGGAATGGTTAAGGGGCTGTGCGGTGGATAAGTGGGGTAGCAGACAGGCCTGTTGCTCTTGGCAGCTGCTCTGAGCGCTGGGATTGAGCTATGGTCTGGAGGGGAAAGTGTTTGTGTGTGTGTGTGTGTGTGTGTGTGTGTGTGTGTGTGTGTGTGTGTACTTACACAGCCATGTAGACCATGAATATCTAGTCTGTTTATATGTTTATAGGTTATCTGTTTATGTTCATGTGCAATTTTTGTGTGTGTGTCCATGCTGATTAATGGCCTCTGTGCGGCGGGCTGACCTCTGCAACGTGTTGTTTGGTTTCTGTGGTCAAGTTGGAGTTTGCCCAGGCACTGGGACTGCGAGTGTGCTGGTGTGGGCTGGCAGAGGGATCAAGGCCTGGCTTAGAGCTCAGGGATGACTGTGTAAATATGTTGTGAAAGTAGCTCGCCTTAAAATGTAGCCGGAGCGTGGACCTCCCAGAGTCTTATCCTGCTCTGTGGGACCCTCCTACCCATTTTTTCCTGTGCTGACATATAATCCAGAAAAATGATGAGAAACTAGTTTTAGGAGTTTTTCTCCTTTTAAGCTGTTGTCTCAGCATTGTGTTAGGCTTAAAAGGTTAACGGAGCCATTATCAGGTGTCCCTGGGGATATAAAGGTATTAGCATTGGTTTGTGCTGTTTCATTTTATGCTGCGCTGCTCTAAGCCAAGAAAGTGCAAGCTCCGTTAAACTGATCAGCAGGGGTCGCCTGACGTCATATTAGGACCATACTCTAATCGAAATCAGCCTTCGTTGGATTCCCTTCACCGCTTGCATAAAGTATGTGTTATTGTAAGAAAGAGAGGAAGAAAGCATATATGCATGCAGTTTGTTCTGTGACAATTAAGACACATGTGTAGCGATAATGTACACAATTCATTGGCTGTCCATTTGGTCGTGACAATTTTGAAACCGCAGCGATGTTGCTTTCCATGCCATGCATCGTATCTTTTAATTCAGAAGAGGGAACACAATGAACTCGGTCCACCCTGAATGATTGTGGGTCAGGTTCAGGTGGAGACAAATGTTTGGCTTCATGCTCACAAGAGCACTCTCCTGCCCCCACCTGGACACAACCAGAACATCCAGTAAGTATTCATGTGTGTGGGCCGAACAGGGTGAGGTTCGGGAACGAAAGCCAAAAAAGTTGATGCAACATTTGTATAAATAAAATACAAAAAAAGAGTTGATGAATCTCAACAATCTTAAGTGCTATTGATCAGCCTTTGTTCCACTTTTGCAATCTAATCTCGTAAACTGCTGCCCTGTAATCACTTATGTATTCCACGTGCATGTTTTGTGTGTGCATGCAAGTGTCCTCAGAAGTTTCTTTAACACAAAGTACGTGAAGTGAGATTGACCGTCGCCCACAGCCACAGGCAATGGCTTTTCCACAAGAGCCAGGGGAAGAGTCATATTTCAGCTGAGTCCAGGGAGATGCTGACAGCAGCAACCCTGTTATTGTCTGAAAGGCCTGCCTTAAGCACCACTCTGATGTACCACATGATGCTCCAGAGTGAAAAATGTCACTGTCCCTTCTCAAAAATGAAAGCTAATTGCATGTCTGTCATGGTTCTCCCAGAGGTTTAGGTGTGATTGTATAATTCAATTTTTTTTCCTTTGGTG
Source organism: Etheostoma cragini (assembly GCF_013103735.1). NCBI lineage: Eukaryota > Metazoa > Chordata > Actinopteri > Perciformes > Percidae > Etheostoma > Etheostoma cragini. The sequence goes on along the minus strand of NC_048422.1, from coordinate 20,026,767 downwards.
TGCTCTGTTTGGGTGTGGGATTGGTGGTTCTTGCGTGTCTGTGTGTGCATATGTTGTTGTATATTAATCATTTCACATATATTTTAGTCTGGTTTTGGGTCATGCATCAGCTTCCGTTGATGGGACTTGAAGTGAGGAATAAGCTATAATATTGTGTTCTTTTTAAGTGTTGGGTTAAACCAATAAGCGTTATCAAATTCTGAATCCCTGAGTCTGCACATACAGCACTTGCAGTGTGGTCCCCTGTTATCAAAATATAGAGAAGTTTTCTCCATGTACAGGAATGGAGTAAATATCTCATTCCGTAATGGGCTTCTGGACTGAGTTTATTATTTAGCGCCAGAATATTAAATGGGAAGTTTGGCATTAGCATACAGCTGGAGTACAGTATAGGAATATTTACTGCTTTCCTACATCTGTAAAACAGCAGCTTATATAACGTTTGGCACTCGAATCTGTAGAGCGACGTGTGGTGAAAAGAGCAGTTCTGGCTCAAAGAAAGGAAATCAGAACCAGCTTTAGTGGTTGTCACGGTGGATCAAGACTTTGACAATTGTTTCACTGCGAAGGTGTGCAGTTTCGTGGGAGCAAAAGGACTGTATGCCTTTTTTTTATATTAACACGGAAATGAAGTATGTGTAAAGATGGAGGGTGAAAAGAATATAGAAAAAATAAAATACAATAAAAATAAAAGTAAGCATATTTTTGTGACGTAAGCCTATAAAATACAGACAATTTTACATATAACTCATCATTGTTTATATCTGATCAAAATCAGATATCACTTCCAAATAATTATAATTAAACATACTATGTATCTTTTTTGGTGTATGCAGTTGTGGCTAACAATATAAGGGGTATTATATTTTTTGTAGCACTTGGTGAACTTTGTCAGGTCTGAGAAAATAACCCCTGATGATGTCTTAGTGATGTCATCAGGGTCATCTGGGATTTAGCTTTAAGTCAATGAGTTTACAACAGAAGGTTTGCGTTACAAGCTGATGTTTTCGGTTGATAAACGTCTAATGAAGCGTCTAATGAAGAGTTAATGAAGTTGCATTATGGGAATTGGAGGATCCATTGTTTTGGAGCCTCACCTATCCTAAGGACTAGAAGTGACTTGTTTTGACCATTCATATGTCTTTCGCCATTCTCCAGAGTTAAGCTTTGTGCAGCTACTTTGCAAGAATGTCCCTCTAAGTGAAAAAGAGTTTGTTGCTTCTTTGCCGATACATCTGCATTTGGTTTTGTGCAGTTCTCAGTGCCTGCCCTCCCTTTTTTGTCCAGAACTTTTAACACAGAATAAAACTTCAGACGGCTGGAACTGTTTGTGCTGAATGGTCCAACACGCATGAGCACAGCTCAGCTCACGCCCCATTCCCTATCCAACTTCTTCTTCTCTTGGATTCTTTTGGCTGCTGAGTTAGTATAATCAAAAGCAGCCATCAGCTTTTACAGCCTGAAGAAGATCCTTATGACAGTGTCTCTTGGCATGCACAAGTAGGTAGGTCAAGTAGGCACTGCTGAGTACTAGGTTCATTCCCCCGTTATGGCTGGACATTGCCGCGTGGAGTTTGCATGTTTTCCCTGTCTTCGCGTGGGTTTCCTCTCACCATGAAGACATGCAAGTCCATTGTCCTTGACGTAGGCACTGACATTACAACTGAAGTCACTGTGTGTGTGTGTGTGTGTGTGTGTGTGTATGTGTATATATTTCCTGTCACACATCATTAAACTCATTCTGCCACGATGGTCTCTCAGTGCTGCGAGGATGTTTTCATTAATGTCTAGGTGTAAGATTAATTATCTCAACTCGGTACAATTAGGACCACTTGTGGTCAGGATGTACCCTGACATTCCTTTGGCTGCTCTGGGAGATGGAGAAAGAGAGTGTGGAGGAAAAAAAAGGAAGGCAGAAAAATTGCATATTATGAATAGGAAAGCAGTTGCAACGCTCCAGACGGCAGGGCTTTTTTGTTCAACTGAGAGCTTATTTATTCCTCATTGAATGTGACCTCATTTAAACACTCTGAATTCCCATCACCCCCTTTCTGCGCAGCTGTTACACACAGTCTTGCCAGGATAAGGGAAAGACTGATTGACTGACAGACTGATACCAGGTATAGGCTCTTTTTAGCCATTTGAATGTTTCCTGGGAGCTGCAAGTTCACAGCTGGGATAGTTTTGAAATGGCTACTCCAATTTTTCTGTCTTGGAGGAGGACGTTTTGTGATTTGTTTTCCTGCATCCCCCATTATCCCCACTGATAGCATAAGCCAAGGCCGGAGCAGGAAAGAGTTACTAAAGGATCCAGGAGAGAGGGAGTTCTGTGTGGAATGTTCGCGAGTAGCAGTGGGACTGGTGCGCCTCAATGAACTGTCACTGGTTAGACCACAAATGCAATCCACTAATGTTCGTCAGAAAAGACCGCTATCTGAGGAGAATTTCAGCTGGAAAGATATGTTGAGAGGTTTCAGCTTTTCAGCAATTGAACATAATCAAAAACACTTCATCTTCTGTGGCGGTCTGTTCCCATAGCTGCGTCACAACGTGATTCTCATACCCTCCCCTCAAAACTAAATTTGTTTCAGCTACAGTAACGTATTTGATTGATGTGGAATGACTTCACTGCATTTGGAAGTGTAATCAGGACATGTTTGGATAGACACAATACAGCCTTTTGGTGCCATATGCATTCTGTCCAGAAACATGTGGCAAACACACACACACACACCCAACTCCCTATGTAGCCCGGGGATCCTTCTGAGCCTTTTCTCTTTTCCCTCTTGTTCTCTCTTGCTCCTTTTCTATCAATATCTGTTTCATTCTCCATCTCTCTTTCTTTAAACCCCCCTGCACCTCAACTTATGCACACACCGATGGCTCAGGTCAGCTACCTGAACTGCAAGTCGGCTCATGTTCTCCATGTCACACATGCTAAGTTGATCCATTTATCTTACACAATCAGCTCAAAGGTAAAATCACTCATGTCCTAAGATCTAAGGCAGGGCTAATGTGTGTGTGTGAGTGTGTTGTGTGTGAGCTAGGGCTGCTCAATTATGGAGAACATCACAGTTAATGAATGTGATTACTCATTGGCTTTTTTCTTTAAAAAAACTGGGGAAAAGTTATACAAATCAACAGTGAAAACACCTAGAACTGTGTAATTCCCCTAAATACTTTTCCCATTTTGATTATTCTGTTTTTGTGATCATTAGGTTGCTGAAATTGGAATCGCTATTCAAAATTCGGTTAATTGCACAGCCCTCATGTGAGGCTGTGTTTGTCTGTCATCTCCGTCCAGCTACATCAAGTCTCAGTTGTTCTCTTGTAGCTCTGTTTGCTGTATGCTTTTGGTCTCACACTCTGGTGCTCAGCTCTGATGCAAAACGACAATCTTGAACCCGGGACAAAGTTGTTCATCGTTTAGTCAGCCTTAAGATTCCCCTGGCTTGACCTAGTTTCAGGACTGCCTGTTCTGAGTAGGATAATGCTGCTTGCAGATGTTGTCCCTCATCTTTATTTGTTTGTGTGCTTTCATTTCCCCCCAGGGGTCACCGAGTGTGAGACTGCCGTCTCTGTCGCTGGCAATTGTTTGCTTGTTTTTTTTTGTTGCTTTTTACATGCATGACTTGTAGCTATGTCCAGTGCATCTCATGACTTCCTGTTTCTTGTGGTTTCCAGGGAGACATCCAGCAGCTAATGATTGTAGCAGACCACCGAGCTGCCTATGACTACTGTGAGCACTACAGCCCTGATTGTGAAGTGCCGGTGCCCGACCAGCCCCAGAACCAGGACCCCAACACAGATGAATATGTGAGTAACCAGACCTTTTATCATTGTAATATGTTTAGAGTTGCAAAGATTAATTGATTAGTTGTCAACTATTAAAGTAATTGCCAACTATTTTGATTGGCAATTAATTGGTTTTGAGAAAGATAAAAAAAGAGTAAACATTTGTCTGATTCCAGCTTCATAAGTGTAAATAGTAGTTTCTTCCCCATCCTCTTTGACAGTAAACAGAATATCTTTGAGTTATGGACAAAAACAAGACATTTGAGAACGCAAGTTTGGACTTTGGAAAGCACATATCGCCATTTTTCACCATTTCATAGAGCAACATCTATTTTGATCGATTGAAAAGTCAAGTCAACTTTATTTTCAATTCTGTAATATGTGCCAGACAAACGGAGCAGTAAAAAATACATTTCTCTCCAAGTATAATATAAAAGATAAGTAATGTATACAAATAAGATAAAAAAGATAAGTAATATATACAATTAAAATATATGTACAATACAGTAATACATTCTAAACAAGTGCAAATGTAAGGCAAAACCAAACAGTATAAAAAAAACTAAATAACTATAATAAAACTATACTAACATATGGGGGCCTGGCTAGCTCACCTGGTGGAGCGCGCCCCCATATAGAGGTTTTTTTTCCTCTCTCTCTGTCCCCTTTCATGTCTTCAACTGTCCTATTTAAATGAAGGGCCAAAATGCCCCAAAATAATCTAAAAAAATAAAAGAATAAGACAAAACATATTGAAAATACTAAAGGTATTGAAAAGGAAAACACCACGCTGTAGACAGAGAAGGGCCGCCGCGTCGGTACGCGTCGCCATCTTAAAGTCAAATGTCATAATCATCGTTAGTTGCAACCCAAAAATATGTTCCTTTTTACTTTGTACCTTGGAGCTCAAAATGCAACTTTGCAAACATAACATTGCTTAATAATACTAAAGATAATCCTAGTGGAGTTTTGCATACAGGACATTGTAGAAACCAGCTAAAGAAAGAAGTGTTCTCATAGCTGACCATACGCCTGGAATTTAATTTCCAATAATCCATATTTATCCGTAATACTCAAATCAGATCTTGGTTGGATCCTGTGCTGAAAAGAGCCTCTTGGCTCATACAGGAGAACTGCAATCTGCCAGAGGAAAGTGCTGACTGGGAAGAACAGGGTTATCAGGCTATGCAGATATTTAATGCTTAGGAATGAAGTGGTGCCTGCCTTAGCCTGCATCCCTGCACTGTGTTGTTTTCTGCACTGAATACCAATACGCTGATTAAAGGTGTGTCAGAGAAGTCTTAAAAGAGAGACAGGAAGTCCTTCCTCTTGACCTTTTTCCTGCCCTGGGGCCTGTTGGTTGCAAGCTACACAAAAACCCGACCTGTGTTTTCTCTAACAGATTCATTATGAAAGCACTAAAAAAAGTAATTTGTCATTCACTCATAACAAGTTGCAACAGGGAGATGCAGCATGAGGTTTCCGCGAGTAGAAGGCATTCCTGTGTGCTTCTGATCGATGGCCAGTCTGTCGCGCATAAGTCAGCCAGACCCAGCAGCAACAGATCGTGTTTGGACATCAAGTTTTTAATAATTGATAGTTATTTTGGCTCTCTCAGTCAAATTCCCACTCAGTGTTGGTGTCATGTTTCTCTCCTTTAGAACACAGAGGAGGACAGCTACTATTATGAATACCCTTACTATGAGGATGTGGATGGCAAGCCTTTGGATTCAACATCTGATACTGAGACTACCACAAAAGAAACCAAGGTACTGTGGTCCTTTTATATACGTTTTTCCAAAAATGGACTTCATGTATTAGTCTCTCCAGTCCCTCCACCGGCTCCCTGTCAAATTTAGAAATCCATTTAAAATTCTCACTCTCACATACAGATCATTGCAGATTACAGATCATCAGTCACCTGCATTTATATGGTGATGCAGGTGATATGCAAAGATTTATTGTACATAAGCATAATATGAAATGTACACAGTCTTTGGGGATTAGACTCCATCGTCTGCTGTCTCAGTGGACTTTTTTAGAAATCAGTTAAAAACCTTCTTTTTTAAACAAACCCTTTATTTTTATGTATTACCTTGTGATTGTAATTGCTAAAGTATGTATTATTTTGTATGTTTTATGTACTTTAAAGCACTGTGATTTTGTATCTGTGAAGCGCACTATATAAATATACTTTACTGACATACTCACTTAATGTAAATGCAATGTTATTGTTTCAAATGCACCAAAGTAAGCATTTCCTTTGTGCCTTACAGGGGACAGATGAAGACAGCGTGGGGACCACAGTTGAGGAGGTTTTAAGGGGCGTTGCTACGGATGGCAAAGTCTTGACCTCCATCTCCAGTAGCTCATCCTCTGGCACTTCTTCCTCTGGTACATCCAGCAGCTCATCCAGCAGCTCGTCAGGTACTGCTGCTGGCGGAGGAGACGCCAACGGAGAGGAGACCAGCCCTTACGACAGCTACGACAACTACGGTAACTACTACGACGAGGCCACGGCGTCGCCTGATGTCGACACCTCTCGGCGTGTCACCATCACCAGCACCAGCATTGGCACCGGTGGGGAGCTGGATCTGGGAGCAGGGGGAAACATTGACTTGGGTACAGGTGCTGGAATCAAAAGGCAGGTCATCACCGGCGGAGGAGGATCTTCTGTAACCATCTCCAGCAACAAGACATCAGTACGTTGACATTCATTACACTGACATCCTCACTTAATTGTTGTGGGTGCGACCTGTAGGTCTAAAAGAGATATTGGTAAGCTGTTTGGAACATTTGAAATTCTATTCTTATTTTTGTTACATAGTCTTATGTGCAGGATACATAAGCAGGGGCTTCTTTGGGCCCTTCCTCATGTTATAATCCACCAATCCACATGGGGGAAGCAAAGCCAGTGTAGATGTATTTAGAAATGCCACCATGACCATAGAAATTCACAGAAACCCCACTCAATGCTGCTTTGGGAAAATACATACGGTACATCTGATGCGGTAGAGATGAAATGATTAGTCAATGAACTAATAAGTGGATGACGAAAAACTACGTCTGCAACTATTTTGATGATCAAACAAGACATTTAAAAATGTCAGCTAGGGCATTAGGAGTTTGAGATTTTATGACATTTTATAGAGCAAACAAACTTTAAATAATACTCTGCAGATGTACAATAAAAATAATTCTTAGTTGCAGCCTTAGTATGCTCCATGTATGTTTTAATACGTCAGAAATGCAAAGTAATGTTCTTGCATTTGTATATTATTAACACCTTGGACTTTAGGAGTTTGAGAAGATATGACACTTTATAGAGCAAACTTAATTTAAATATTGTTCTGCAGATTAACGTAAGTGAATTATATCCTTAGATGCAGCTTTAGTGCTCTACATGTATATTTTAATAAGTCAGAAAATGCAAAGTTCTTGCAGTTGTATGTTATTTGTTTACACTTTATTTGTTTATACTTCTAACTGAAACAAGCAATGTTGCAAATTTCACTTTATTAACTAAATCTATGATTTTATAGGTAGGAAGTTCCTACGATGACTACGGCGACGGATATGACTATAACGTGGACGACCATTACACAACTGGAGGAGGCGGTGGCAGCAGTAGCAGTAGCACCGTTGACATTGGTGGCGGAGGTGGAGGTGGCAGCAGCAGTACAGTTCATGTCAGTGGTGGAGGAGGCAGCAGAAGTACAGTCCACATTGGAGGTGGAGGAGGCAGCAGCAGCAGTACAGTCCACATTGGAGGTGGAGGAGGCAGCAGCAGCAGTACAGTCCACATTGGAGGTGGAGGTGGCAGCAGCAGCAGTTCTACCATCACCATCGGGGGCGGTTCTGACAGAGATGGTTCTGTCTCTGTGGGAGGATCTTCCGCCACTGGAGGGGGGTCAGCCAGCGCCGGCACCGGAGCAGGGGCATCCATCGCCACCGGAACGGGCGGGGGCGTGGAAGGTGATGGTGACTACACAGATCTGGAGGATGGCTTCAAGGAGGAAAACCTTCCCGACTATGGCGGTTTAGATGTCTATGATACCTACGGAGACCTGGATTATGACGGCAAAGAGGGCAAATTGCTGCCTGCTGAGACCGATGAGTATTATGGACAGGTGAAAATTATTTAGAAGGACATACTGGCAAAGACATGACCTAGAAGATGAGGCGGATAGCATGATGAGGGTGTTGAAGGCGAGCGTCTGCTGATGATGATTGTTTCTCTGTGTTTGGTGTGCAGGTCGACGGAGCTCGTGCCGAGAAGGGACAGAAGGGAGAGCCTGCTGTTATTGAGCCTGTGAGTGTCACTGTTTGAACAACATACTTGAGCAACAGATGTAGGCTGCGTGTGCGCACATGGGTGCGGGGATGTTAATATTTGCGAGTACAGATGTATGATCCACATCTAAACACAATCCAAACACACTCATCATGGCCCACCAGACCTTTCATATAGTATCTGTGGGCAAGGTCTGGCTCCTGGCTGGGCATCAGAACCATAGCAAAAAAATTTGGATAACCTGCCTGGTCTCACAGAATTCCATGAATTGATCACAACCGTTACCAGTGCATTACGTAGTGGTGACACGGAATGTGAGGAAAGTCTGTGTGGCCACCAGAGAAAACAATGCCAAAGTAAAGTCAATGAGAAGATGACTGGTATTAAGAGCAACCACGGTAGCGAGTAGTATGAAAGCCCGAAAATCCACGTTGGGATGTTGGTTGGGGTGGTGGATGCGTCACACAGGATTTTCACCCAGGAGATCGGAGAGACCGTGTCACGATTCCTAAACCCAGCCGTCCCGTTCTTCTTTTCCCTAACCAGCCCATTACGGAATTTTTGGTGATTCCGTGAAACTGCCACAGATTTTGAGTTAAGGGGCTGTGTTCATTTCACGGAATTCAATGAGATCAGGCTGGGACAACTGCCATGCAGGGATTGTCAATAATCTCTTAACACAGTGTGGGTAGTGTGTGAACACAGGGGGTGGGGAGGGAGGGAGAGAGGGAGGGAGAATACAACTACAAGAAGAACAACAGGGAGTTAGAAAGACTATTCCTGCCCCTCTACAAAAAAAAAACTAAGTTGTTTTTAAATAGAAACTGGTGGAATACATCCAGTCCTGATTCAAATACTCACACAGTGTTCAGGTGAGGACAACTCCTTTGATTTGTTTACAAAGGTACATAAGACACAGAAGGAAATTATATCTCTAAAGCAGCTACAGCGGTTTTACTTCTAACAGATGTCACTGAGGTCCATTAAGTATACATCCTTCTGTGACTGACTGTCTTCATGTTTATATGTGAGAGCAGAAAGAAGTGTGTCAAAGTTCACTTCCTAAACGATCTTGTGTGTACTGTATGCTTGTGTGTGTGTGTGTGTGTGTGTGTGTGTGTGTGTGTGTTTGTAAGCATGTTTGAGGACTCATTACCAACCACCCAGTGTGTCTTTTCTCTTGTAAACATGCAATAAGCTGGAAATCACACAGAAACATGAACACATACAAATTTTTTTCCCAAGGTCTAGCCCGTTCCCATCACACACACACACACACACACACACACACACCGCAGGCAAGACAAAGGCAAAACCTGGGGAGTGTCAAAGATCAACTGCATTAATTGTACGTTGAAAATGCTCAAGGAGTACAGCTCGAGGGATTGATGAAAAACATCACATCATTTAAATAAGTTTGGTTAATGTGTGGGTCTCTGTCCTCATAACAAATCAGAAAGCCAGCATGTTACCACAAGAGCAATCAAACAAAGCAATATCTCTGTAGCCACAGAGCTGCGACAAGGCATCTGTGAGTCAGATGCTGAGATTGCTTTAGCAAGAGGGAGGAATATATATGGTAGGAATGCACTTCCATAACTTCATTTAATGTATTTTAAAGCAAGACACATGTATAAACTGGCTTCATATCACATGCACGATCAAATATCAAATCTGGCAGTTTGAAGAAATGAATTGTCACTTCAATTTCATTAGTACTTCCCTCTGCTTTTGTCCAAGTAGGAGAGCACCTAAGGTTTTTTTTGCCGTCCTGGCTCTGCAGTTATTCATTCTCTTTTTATTCCGTGGATTAATTTCAAGCAAAACTGAAATGACATTCAGGAATTTATATTAAGTTTGCAAAGACTTTGAGACAAACGTTTGATAGGAAGGTGTGTTGGGACATGTATTCATTTACACTTACTCCCTCCTTTAACCAAAGTTCCCTGTGTTAATGAGTACAAAACGCTCGCGGGTGCATCTGTTCATAGTGAGATCGTTGCACACAGACTTATGAATGAGGCCTGAGATAGTTGTGGGGACTCTTGTGGTAAGTGATGATTTCTGTGCTTGTGTGTTTCAGGGAATGTTAGTGGAGGGTCCGCCTGGGCCTGAAGGGCCAACAGTAAGTTGAGCTTGCTCTCCTTCTTCTTTACTTCCTCTCTTTTTCTTTTCTTGTCATTATCTTGTCATTTTTCTGTGTAATCTCTGTGTATGAATAAAAGCTGGTAACGGTTTATATCCCCCATTCTGCATGCTACGTCCTAAGGATAGAGAAATTCAAGTTTCCCCGGATGCCTGATTTGTAATGCGAAGGGAGTGGCCAAAACAGTTCCCCCAAAGAAATATGGACTTGCCCAGATGATGAACAACTAAATTATTTATCTAGGACGATTTTTTTTTCAGACACAGTTGTCATGACACACTGCAGATGGAGTCCCACAGAGACCAGCCATTCAAGCGTTGAGCTACAGACAAATAAAGAGCGCCTCATAAAGGATTTACAACTCGACAAGCTGCTCCATATTGTATCATGCATTCCTTTCTCCCATGTGTGACCACTTTGCAAGATAATGGCGACAACTTTTAGTGAAGCAAGTATGACTGTTTCGCATTGTGCATGTATGATGTGTGTAAAAGGAGATTTTTTGCTTATCATAGGGTCTCCCCGGACCCCCAGGTGCTTCCGGCCCACCAGGCAGTCCTGGAGATTCTGGAGAGAGGGTCTGTATAAATTGCATATGACACACTGCTTTCAAAGCTCTACAAGTGTGTGTGTGTGTGTGTTTGTGTACTAACTTTTGTGTTATTTTCCGACTAAGGGTCCTCCAGGTCGTTCTGGTCTTCCTGGTGCTGATGGTCTGCCAGGACCCCCTGGAACTGTCCTAATGCTGCCTGTAAGTAAAATACAACAGTAAGAAAGAAAGCGCTGTGTTTTCATGTTTACCCGCACGTAAATCACTAAAACATTTTCCATGTGGCTGTACATCCTTGTTCAAAGCCAAGTATGACGTATCATTCTCTTTTTTTATCAATAACTCTGACATGTGGTTTACACAGTGTAGTAGAATGAAGGGGATTTCCTTTGAAACCGATTTGGATGTGCCTGACCCTTACAAATATGTTGTAATGTTGAAATGTGCTTTAGCAGCCCCTTGTGGTACGTTTATTAAATGAGATAGCCGCCCATCTCTATCATCTACAGTGCTCACGCTCAGTTGTTTTGACTCCATAAACTCAAATCTGCGTATTAAAGGACTTTCTCTACCTACATTCTTTTAACTTGTTCCACATTTTTTAAACAGAATTTAAGTTGTCATATCGTGTGTCCATCCAGGAAATCGTCTAGCTGTAGACAGGAAGCAAAGCAGTGCTGTCGGTTCTCTCTGTAGCTTCAGCTGCATCCAATGATTCGACTGCGACAGTTACACAGCCATGCTAACGACTTCCTACGCTGTCTACCTTTTTAAGTACCTCTTTCTTTTCCTTGTACTTGGAAGAGGTCTAATACTGCTGCTGATTAGCTGTGCAGATGTGAAGTTGTGGTTTCAGGGGTCCACAGAGCTGCCTGTGTGAGCCATGAGGCAAGCTCCGTCTGGACAGGAACTCAAGTCTTTCTGGTGTATCCACTGGCAGAAAGCACGGTTGAAATCTGATCCTTGAGCTCCGAGGCTAATGGGAAACATACATTGTTGTTTTGCCGTTCTTTCACCAGAGGACTCTTTGGCTCAGTGTTAAAATTGTGGAATCAACACAACAGGGTTAAATTGTGAATTTCAACACTACGTTTTTTTTGCTTAAAGGGTCCAATGAATAGTGATGCCTCTTGTTTTTTTCTGTGGACAGTCTGCCATACCATAAGTTGGTAAGGCGTGAAAACGTGTGAAAACAATATTGTACTTCCCATCATAGTGTTTTTTCTTTTGCTCTGGGCTCGCTAGTTAACAATTTGACGTAGTAGAACATTGGTTAGTTAAAGTTAAATGATGAACAGGAATGCTTGTTTGAGAATGACGAATAAGGGCAACAAAAAAAAGCTGAAGAGAGAAGGAATCAGTGACAGACCAAAAGGCTCACAGATATGCAGAAGGAAAAAAAAAATAGCTGCATATATTTGATTGTGACTAATATAGGGATGGGATTAGCCAATATTTAATCAAACTCTGGGAAACTGTAGGATTTGGCGCAATTCTTGTGAAAAGTCTGCTCTGGAGACATTTGGTTTATGGTAGGTGAGCTGCAGTAGGTCTGACTCAGCCTGATGATCTGAATCAACTGTTTGTATTTTTGCTTCTTGGTAACACGGTTTGTTCCTGCACAGTATTTCACTGTTGGGTTGCTGTGCATCTCGAAGCTCACTGACAGTCAGCCTCCTGAGGACTGTGCTCTGTAACCTTACCGTGATGCATGGCCCAAACAAACCTGTGTTGCACCACAAAGCCTGGCTATTCACCTACGGTGCAATGCCGGCTCATCGCCACCAGATGCCAGTAGACTTGGAAGCTTGTGGCCTGCAGTGGCAGCCTTTTTTTAAAGATGATTTCTTTTGGGGGGCTTTGCCGCCTTTAATGGACAGTACAGCTAGGTGAGAAAGCGGAGAGAGAGAGGGGGAAGACATGCAGGACATCGTCACAGGTCAAAGCCTGGACCTCTGCGCTGTTGAGGCATAAACCTTTATGTAAATGTCCGCCTGCTCAGCCAACCCGGCCACCATAGGCAGCCTTTGATGGTGCTGGTTAGACAACTGTAGGGCGATGCTTAGTTGGACATAAGTTGCATAGATCCATAAATAGGGACACTGTATTATAGAAATGTTGCAGATTTTAATGGTAAGTAGATTAAACTAAATTGTTTTTTTTGCTGCCACATTTTTCTCAGCTATTCCTTTTATGTTTTGTGCCAGTGCGTCCTGTGTGCTGGTGTCATCTTTGTTGCAGTAAAGTCTCACCCTTCTTTGATTCCATCCATAGTTCAGAATGAGCGGTGGAGGTGACTCTGGACAGAAAGGACCTGCTGTATCAGCACAGGAGGCCCAGATGCAAGCCATCATGCAGCAGGCTAGGGTAACAGTTCACACATAAACAGACCGTAGTAGTTAACAGTAAACTGTATGTAGTCGTGTGTGTTTTTTTTAACCTGCTGCTTCTTTTGGAATGTGTCTGACTTTTTATTTATTGTTTTGTATTTTTATTATTATTTTTTTTACATGTGTCTCTCTGTATCTATACACTCTCATACATCATTGGTACTCCTTTATCATCACCAAAAGGTCATTGTTACACTTTATTACCCTGTGGTTGTGCACAAGAATGCAAAAATTAATATACAATTTCACACAGAAAACAAATGAACAGACACTTAAGTCATACACACACACACACATGCAAATGGCAATTACATGGTATAATATCAGCTTAATGCAATAGCTTTCAATCTTATATCCTTCTTTATATTTCCTTTTTATAATCTTATTATTTTAATGTTTTTGCTAATCCTTTCCTTCATGTGTTCAGCTGGCTATGCGCGGCCCTACAGGTCCGATGGGTTTGACCGGCCGGTCCGGCCCTCTGGTATGTATTTCTAAGCACGACGCAGAGTTACGGACTCAAAATCCATAAAAATGTTATATCAAGAATGTTATTGTAAAAAAAAATACTTTGTAGCTGAGTTGAAAACTTGTATTGCTTTAGTGTTTGTTGAATCTTTGTTTGTTTTTCTTCCCAGGGTCCTCCTGGTGTACCAGGACTGAAGGGAGAGTCTGGAGAGTCAGGTCCTCAGGTATGAGAAATAAGAATGTGAAAACTAGTTTTTAAAATCTATTACTGAAAAACAGAAACAACTAAATTGAAGCAAACCTACATCTAAGAAATTAATTAGTTTAGGTTTACAAACTGTTAACCTAAACAAATGAACGGTTGAACTAATGAAGCATTACATTACTTCAAACTTATTCTTTTTGTAACCCTTTGAAGGAGGGTAAAAGGCAACTTTTCTTGTTTTAGCATGATATTTGCAAGATGGAAATGTGAAGAAAAATACAATTCTTCTGAGTTGCAAGTGTTTTTTTTCCAGGGACCACGTGGACCTATGGGATCTATTGGACCCTCTGGAAAGCCTGGCAGAAGGGTAAGCGTGACACAAACCGAGTTTGCAGCAAAGTGTATTACTTTGTGATACTCATATTGAATAGATATACATTTCAGGGTGACAGTATAAAAATATTTTCTAGTCTCCATATAGTCACAGTGATTACTTTTTATTTTAAAGATTATGTTTTGGGCATTTTAGGCCTTTTTTTAGAAAGGACAGCTGAAGACATGAGAGGGCCACAGGGCGGAGTCAAACCCGCGGCCGCCCTGCGTCGAGGAGTAAACCTATAAACATATATGGGTGCCCATCAACAGTGATTTCTGACGTTTTTTGTAACTGGTCATTTTTGAAGGGTCGTTCTGGAGCTGACGGTGCCAGAGGCATGCCGGGACAGTCTGGACCCAAGGTACCTTGTCTACCATGTTCATAATTCATAGGCATATTTCATAATACCTTTTTTAAAAGTGTTTTTCAAGCTTGTACAAGCGGTATCCAACCAGATATGTCTTTGCTCTTCAGGGAGACCGAGGGTTTGATGGTCTGGCCGGACTTCCTGGTGAAAAAGGACACAGAGTAAGATGTTTTGCAGTGCTGTAAAAAGTGCATTAACTATACAGATTTGATGTGTGCCATTGTTATATCTAAATCTTTGTTGTTATAGGGTGAACCTGGTCCCTCTGGACCTCCTGGCGGTCCTGGAGAGGATGGAGAAAGGGTGAGAAATTATAATTTCACACCTCTTTCTCCGTTTAATTTAGAGAAACAGTGATTTGGATTCTGATTGTGTCTGGTGTATCTCATTCCTTAATCGTTAATGTTATGCTGCAGAAACAAACTCACCTTTTTTTGTCAGCACCCAAATTCTTACTTCCACTTGCTCTCCTCGTCTCCCATCTCATACTCAATTATCCCCCCCTAATATTGTTGAGATCTCTGCACACCTCCATCTGCTTCTAATCTCCCTCACCATCCTCATTACCCATAGCTAATGCAACCTGATCCCCTCTTTTTCACCTTTTCTTTGTGCCTTTCCATTATCTCTCCATTGACAATACACAATTTCTCCTCCATTATCCTTCATGGTCCGTTCCACATTCTGACCCGTTCTCTCTCTTTCCTAGGGAGATGATGGAGACATCGGACCCAGAGGACTTCCTGGTGAACCCGTGAGTGATCACGTATTTCCGTTCAGTCTTACACTGAGAGATAGGATCACAGAGCTGGGAGGGCCCGCTCTGTTAGCGAACAATGAAATGAGCTGATGATATCATATATCATCTGAAGACGGCAGCTGCTGTTCATATTCATATAAATGGAGATTTTTCTTAGCATAATGTTGCTGGGAAGGTTTAGGGTTAACCCATGTTGATGAGGGTTTTGCTAGTGCTTAATCTTTATAAGGGAAGCTTTGGCGGTGAGAAATGCAGGCAGCCCACATCAAGCTTGATATAATAGCCTCCCACTCTCTCAGGCAGGATATTGCACGGAGGGCGAAACAGAAAAGCAAGGAAAAACCACCAGAAAACCCTTTATATGTGCTGCTATGACTTGTTTTTTCCACCAGGGTGTGCCAAATTGGTTTGCATGCACACCAACAGGACAATAGGTCTTGTTAGGTAACTGTAGCTGTGAGGCAAAGCACAGCAATGCAAAGCAACGTGTGATAGGCATAGCTGTGGGGAATTAAACGTAGTAAAGAAAGCTTTTCCTCCCAGTCTGACTCGGCAGAATATCCTCAAGGACTTTGAGGAAGTCAGGGTTGTTTCCTGAAATAAAATACTGAAACTTGTTTAACATGTTTAATAATTCATAATTCCTTTCACAGGTGTGATATCATTCTCAATCTCAATTTCTGTCTTTCTTTCTAGGGCCCCCGCGGTTTGCTGGGACCAAAAGGACCTCAGGGACCTCCTGGACCCCCTGTGAGTCCCCATACCCTCCTCTTAGTTTTTCATAGCCATGCTATACAAGTGATTTACTGTTTAGAGAGCTGAATCATTTTCCCATCTCATAGAACAAAAGAGACTGCAAACCAACACCCACCGGGAAATACAAAACTCAACATATTTCAGACAGCATACACAAAGAGTAGCATAGGTTATTGAGTTTACAGCGGAGCAAAGCTAAACCTCATCTTCATATTGTTTCAACAGATTAGATTTGACATGGACAGTGCACATCTATCAAGTAGTGTATTTTGAAGTGATATTCCTGTGCAGGATGTGTAGAGATATAACGCACAATAATAATATGCTCAAATTCATATGCCGCAGATGCAAAAGCCAAGGTGTGGTTTTACAATTAGTCTACAGCTAAGAATGAGAATAAGCAGCAACAAGTTAGACTCACCTTTTCAGTGTTCAAATGGGCTGGCCTTGTATGTGCTAAACGTTGTGTTCATCTCATCTGCTGTAGGGTGTTACTGGAATGGATGGCCACCCTGGACCCAAAGGAAACATAGTAAGTGAAGCTGCAATTGATTACATTTATTATTTTTTAGCCTTCTCCATTACCCAGACAAACCTAAAAAACACAACAAACACACACACACAAACACAACTGTCACAGAGACAGAAAATGCACTACTTTCACATCTCTCTATTTTATCCTCAAATCCAATATATTGCCTCATGGACTCAATCTCTTGACACCCAAACACACACACACACACACACACACACACACACAACACGCCAGTACAATCAGAGGATACTAACCAGATAATGAAGAAAAGCTCGTCAGTGTTTTTGATCCTTTTGAGCAATCCACCACAGCCAATTGTATCATTCCAGGTCAATTTCTGGTAGCACCTGACCGTAATGAGAGAACACCTGCCTGGAGCAGCTTGTCTGTTCTGTTGGGAAGGTTCCAACTAGGTAGAAATGGAAGATCAACAGCTTAACTGCACTATTGGACCCACGCAACATAATTGATTGGCAGTTATCTTCTACTTTTAGCCAGAGCAAGATGTTGTGCTATTTGCCTTTGTAGGTATCACCTTCTGATTTATATCTGTTGAGAGCAGCGTTTCACTTTTAATGGACCATATGGAGCAACTAATCACTCTTAACTTCACTTGGGAGGTTTTACTCAAGTAAATAAAGTAATCAATCTTTGTGTTTGTTGTGAGATTTATAAAATGAACTTGTTTTCTTCAGGGACCTCAAGGAGAGCCAGGGCCTCCTGGACAGCAAGGCAACCCAGGCGCCCAGGTCTGTGTTGAACAGGTTGTCTGACATTTTATTTTTGTCTCATCCATCAAATGAAATGTTCTGAGCATTTTGTGTCCTCTGCGCAGGGACTCGCCGGGCCCCAGGGAGCCATCGGACCTCCAGGAGAGAAGGTAAGATCACTTACTTAGATAACATATTGTAAAACACGACTTCTTTCAACCACTTTATAATAAAGATTTTTTTGTTTGATTCTATTTCGCTACATTAAATGCCACAGCCGTATTTCATTTCTAATCAGGAGAAACACAATGCAAACATTATTCATTCTCAAATTCCAACTGTTCAATAATAAGCTGAATACCCTCCATATAAACTGGAAAATGGGATTTCTCTGAAATTGGATTAAAATGTATCAGGAATAAAATCTTTCTGCACTGTCTACTAGGCACTATTTGGCCCTGCGTTGGGGATGGAGACACGTTTGTATAATAGTATGATAAGCATTTGGAACTGAATAAGATAGCAACTTGGCTTTCAGCACATGCAAATGAACAAGACAATATGCTGCAATTTTATAGATTTAAAGTCTGTGGTTATTAACATTTTTTCCAGTTGGCAGTTTTTGTCACTGTGGAGTTGCAGAAATGTAATTAGTTTGTTAGCAGACTGAACTTAGCGTTTAGCTCCAAGCACCACTGGGCCACAGCATCGAAGAGCTGCTAGCCAGGCATGGGCCGGTTACCGGTTTCAAGGTAAACCGCAGTTTGAAAACCACTAACATTTTCTGTCATATCGTTCATGCGGTATGAGCTGTTTTATATTGAGTCATCAGGGACAGAAAGTGCAGTTTAGAAATCCCTCTCCCAGTGTGCATTGTGTTAATAAAATACATTGTATCCTCTGGGAAAAAAGACATTCAATAATCATACATTTTAAAGCTGTAATTGCACACCACCATACCGTGAAACCATGGTATTTTTGCTGAAGGTTTTCATACCGTCAGAATCTCAAACCGGCCCATGGCTCTCTCTAACCGTCAACTGCCATGTGTTGTCTTACTCTGTGATGTCTTTACATTTTGTCTTGTCTTCTGTCCAGGGTCCTACTGGAAAGCCAGGCTTGCCGGGAATGCCAGGAGCTGATGGTCCACCGGTGAGTTCATCCACCATGTCCAAAGAAATGAGTGGAACAGCCTCTCAATCTCTCTCTCTTTCTCTCTATCTATCTCACCCTTTAAAAGAAGAGGTTTTTTTTGGTGTTGATAATTTGCAAATTATAATTGTTAACTGTATGTAACAACACTTTCAAAGCAGTGCATCACATTGTTATGTTAAGGAACCGTTTAACGCAATCAAAACATATTTATTTTTCTGAAACAAATCTGTAAGGCACAACACAGCAACACAGCTGTGCCACAATGGAACAACCCGCCCACACACTTGCAAACACTCGCTGTCCCATCTTTGCACAGACGGCACGGTAAACACCTGTGCTAATGGCAGGTGTGTCTTAGAGGGCTGGTGCACTGGAGAGAGCCCAGGCGAGAGAGGCGGTGAGATACTTACAACTGTAGTGAGAGAAAAAGACACATGGAGACAGTGTTGAAAATGAGGGATTTGGTGAAAGAGAGGAATAAGAAATGGAGGAGAGCGGACACCGTACAATGTCCCCTGGTGCCTCGATGGCTTTCAGGGTCTTTTTGGAGCTCTCCAACATTTAAAATCTCAATTTTTTTAATTTGCATTCATCCATTTGTTGCATCTTCCATTTTCTGCGGTATTCTCTCTCTTAATCTCAATGCTCCCGGCTTGGCCCTCATTTCTCTATTCTCTCGTATCCATTTCCTTCTCCATCCTCTCTCACATCCACTTTGAATCCATCAGAGCCTTTGCAGAGCTTTTTTGTCTCATCTTCTTTTTACCAGACATCCATATGAGATGTGTTTTTGCTTTTGTGTTTCCACATATGCATGTACAGTATGTGTGTAATGTAATGTGAAGTCCCAAAACGGCAGTCTTGGCTTTTAAAACCCAGTCATAGTCTGTAGTGCATTATAATACTTGTGTATTATTTCCAATTAACAGTCCAATCCTTAATCCTAAATGAGATAAAAATCTAACGGCTCTTATTCCAATTTTCCTCCAACAGTTTAACAACCTAATCCCTCAGTTATAGAGGGCGTTGCAGTATTTATGGTGTTAATTATCCTGAAATAAGATGCAATAATATTTCTCCTAATAATTCACAGGGTCACCCTGGAAAGGAGGGGCCCTCTGGAGAGAAAGGACACTTGGTAGGTTGCATTTGAAGTTTACATTTTATTCTTTTCTAAATTTAGTTTAAGCTTTTCTATGTTTCTTTCCCTTCTCTTTGTCTAGTTCAAACATTTTTCATTAATGTATTTAACATTTGAATTGTGGGTGCATGTGTGTACTGTGTGTGTGTGTGTGTGTGTGTACGTGCTACAAGCTCTTAATAAATGGCTATCTCCCCCCAGGGCCCTGCTGGCCCTCAAGGACCCATCGGTTATCCTGGACCCCGAGGTGTGAAGGTGAGATGATTATCAACCACTCATAAATCCATTTGGGATATCGTCAGGTTATGGTAAACTGAAATGAACAACCATTATGTGCTAATAGTTGCACATTATCAAAATGCCTCTGAAAAAAAACATTAATATTAATATTTCCAAGGCTCTTCCAACAACTAATTGTGGTTTTGTGAAAAGCTGTTGATTACCAAAATCAAAGCCCTAGTTTGCTGCTAAACTGTTTACTTTCTAGGGACGGTCTAGAAATGGAATGGCCTCATGAAAACAATCCTAGTGATGCAATGATTAAGACAGGAAAGTCAGATCTTACATCACCTTGGTGCTGAGGTGAGTTACAGGGGCAGATGACAGCTTGAGGCGCACAGCCCTTTAATCAGTAGCTAATATACCCAAGACGGAAGAAATCCCATCAAATGAAATCTTGGCTGGTGTGACTGATCCAATCAGTAAAGCTTCCACTGAGGGAAAGGGACCACACAAGTGGCTTAACTTCTAGCAAAAAGTCCCTCTGTTACATGGCTGAGGTCTAAAGTGTCTCCTGTCTCTGGGAGGATGAGCAGGTTGTTCAAGAAAAGTGGTTGTAGCATGTCAAATGCTTTCACAGTTATTTTCTAAACTACAGAACAAAACACATTTGAATGCTTCAGTTACATAGTGTAGCCTCCATAGTACCTTTGACACACTCGGAGGGGAGGGGGGGCAGTGACAATTGGCAACACCAGATGACTTCTGCCTCGATTTAGAAAAGTTGTGGTGATTACATTGGTTGAAAATGTGTATTGCCCATTGTGGGACTGCATACTCTACAAGTGAAATCCTCCATTTTGTCCAGCGTGCACCGTATCAGCCTGTAACATCTGTGTGTTCTTCCAACACAGGGAGCCGATGGAGTACGCGGTCTTAAAGGACACAAGGGTGAAAAGGTAAGAGAGCTCTTATTGGCTAAGAAAGTGTAAGAACGTCTTTGTGTGAAAGGAAGCGACTGTAATCTTTAGAGAAATTGTAGCATTGGTATGAATTATAACTTGTGGGGGTCATGCATGAAATATTTCATGCTATTGATAATCTCAAAGAATTCAAAGTAAAACTGATGCTGGTACAGAAAGAAAAAGGCAATTAAGAGTTTCTATGGCAACAAGGGATCTTGCCAAGACTCCACATCTGTGTTTGTGTATGTGTGCTCGTCTTTGAGTGTGTCTCTGTGTAGGAATACCACACAAATGGTTTCAACATTTATATTATCTAATTATTTCTCCTTCATTACATCCTCACCTCTTTGTCTGCCTTTATCCTCTCACCAGGGAGAAGACGGCTTCCCTGGCTTCAAGGGAGATATGGGTATCAAGGGCGACAGGGTAAGGCTCCTTTGTTTATATTGCACTCAGCAGTATGTGCCAGTCATATATTGAGCGTTGGAAAACATCATTCAAATTAGGTCTGCAGATTATATCGTTTTTTTTTGTTTTGTTTTTTATCGTCATCGCTAAGTCATATCGTGAATTGTTTTTGTGTAATTTGAAAGAAATGATCTATAAAAAATTGTTGTATTTTAGCAGAATACTGAAAGCAATCCAACTGAATACACACAATATCTGTTCATTTATCATATCGTCATATTGTTATCACGATGTTCAACAATGTTATGGCATATTTTCCTCATATCGGGCCCTATTTCAAATGACTTGAACTAATTAGAAACATGTGACTTCTGCACTCAATGTTGTTTTTGGGGCTTAGTTTTGTTGGGGGGACCTTTACCTCAACTAAGGGAAAGCAACAACCACTCCTGAGTTAGCCCCTTATGGCATAAGCCTCTGTGACTACTGTGGAGGTGGGGTAATGAGCAAACATAAGGTGTTGCTCCTATTGCCAGATGTTAGCATGTGTGCATGTGTATGTGTTTACGCGAGCAGTTTCCTTTTCTATCCAGTGTGCTGCTTTCCAAATCAGTCCTAACCTCAATTACTTAAAGAAGCACAGGGTTTGACAGGTGTACCCGGGAACAAACTGCTCTAGGGATTTACAATGTCTAAGTAGCAGGAAAACAGTCTTTAACAGTGAGAAACATTACTTGCCCCAACCTGCACTTCAATCAGCAATCCCCCAATCCCTGACCAGGCTGTCTATAGCTGAGTACAGAAAGGAAGGAGAAATCAATGGCACTCTAAACTCTTACAAACTCGAGAGAGAGACATGTTTTCTTCTGTAGACTTAGCACATCCAGCTGAAAATAAGGATTTGAGGAGTCCCTCCGTTCTGGAGTAGACACTCATTGACTAGAATCTAAATGACTGATCATTTTTAGGCGTGCCTATGAAATGTGTGTGTCTGCGTGTGTTTGTGTGTGCGCACGCGTGTGTGTGTGTGTGAGAGCGTGTGGATGTGTGTGTGTGTGTGTGTGTGTGTGTGTGTGTGTGGACTAAATGGAAAGTGTTCTCTGTGATGAGCTTGCAAGTGTGAGTCAAGTACAGTTTTCTTGATGCCGATTTATGTGTACTTGAGTGCGCGTATGAGGACACCTGCTTGCTTGTGCAACGCCGCACAGGCCCTTTAACTGGATATCTTTCACACACCGCTGAGTCTCCGCAGCGGCGACTGGTTGTCAGAGCGAGTTTATACTCTGTCATTTACTGGGTGTCCCGCTAGAAAGGGGAGCGCGCTCACAGAGAGTAGCAATAATAGGATCGCTGACTGCTTTGAGGGGTCGGCGGCAAGGGAAAATAGCTTTACTCGATTCTTTTAAGCCACTTTACACTCACAACAGTTTAAGAAGGGCGACTAGAGTTACACAAAATGAACAGACTTGTTTGCTTCAGTGTCCATTGCACATTGTCGATTAAGAAGCTGATTAAGAAAATTGGTTTTCAGCGTCTATAAAGGTGGATTAACATTCTTGCCGACTGTCGAGGGCACAAATGCAAATGTGCAATGTAGTGTTGAATTCACTCAGT
Organism: Etheostoma cragini; assembly: GCF_013103735.1. NCBI lineage: Eukaryota > Metazoa > Chordata > Actinopteri > Perciformes > Percidae > Etheostoma > Etheostoma cragini. The sequence continues at coordinate 20,003,913 of NC_048422.1, read as the reverse complement.
TCAATACTAATCTATCAGTACTAATCAACAAATGCACAAGCTAAAACCAGGAAATAAGAAAAGTGCTAGTTGGTGTATGCATCTAAACCAAGGTCTTCAACGTTTTTTAAGCCAAGGACCCCTTAACTAATAGAGAGACAGAGCAGGGACCCCTTACTACATAAACTACCGGTCAAAGGTTCAGGGTCACTTAGAACTTTTCATTGCACTCCAATATAGACAGAATAGCAGCTGAGATCAGTTGCACTTTTTTTAACCAGGGCAGCAGTTTTCAGAAAACATTATGTGTTTACATAGTTGCAAAATGGTTCTCCAATGTTTTACCATTTAGTTTTTTTTAAATGATAACAGATTAGTAAACAGAATGTGCCTTTATGGGCAATGTAGATATTTCATTAAATATCAGCCAACCACTCCGTTCAGTTGGTATTCTGTCTATAATGGAGTGGTATGGAAATTTGTAAGTGACCCTAAACATTTGACCAATAGTGTATATTGTATAAAATTAAGTTGCATTTTAAACTGGGCCAGCAACAACGTGTAGGAGGGCCCAAACCTATTAAACATACCATTTTTGGTGCATAAGCTATTAAAATCACATTTGTTGGCGTGATTAAAAACAAATTGTCTCTTAATGTTACATTTACATCTGGCACAGTGAACACTCAGGATTAACTGTATCTTTGAATGGCTATCTAAGTGATTACCTTACCTATAGGCCAATTAGCCTAACATCAGTGGGGATTTATATTTGCTGCTAATATGTTGGATTCAAGTTAAGACATTAAAATTTTAGAAAAAAAACTTTCAAAATTTGGAGGCCCACCTGCAACAATTCTATATACCCCCTTGGGGCCCCGGACCCTCTTTTGAAAATCCCTGACCTAAATGATTGAGGTATAAAAATATATAAAAAAAAAAAAACACACTCCACAACTCCACATTGTAGCTTCGAGGAAAATGCTGAATTGTAATTATGAAGTATGAAAGTATGTGTTCTGATGCTTTCCAGGGAGAGCTTGGACCAGCAGGACCCAGAGGAGAAGATGGTCCCGAGGGACCGAAGGGTCGCTCAGGTCTCCCAGGAGATGCTGGTCCTCTTGGCCCAGGTGGTGAGAAGGTATGCTCTTTTTTCCAGTTTGGCTTTCACAACCAAAACACTTAGATCAAATAGACACTGTGTTCTCTGCTTACATGTAACCCTGACGGAAAAAACGGAATCGAAAACAAGTTGCAATTTTGTGTTATCAGTCATGTTTAATCTAGGACAATAGTTCAGCAGGGCTTGACGAGGAAAGTAGTTTTTACAATCATTCTCTTCTTAAAAGCAACCGATTTTTCATTGCTGCTGCTCTTGAACCAGCTGGGAGCCTAAAATGGATTCAGTTTTTCACATTTTTCATTGTTAAATTGAACACTGGGTAAGCTGTTGCTGACAATACCTCAGACATTTTTGTGCATAAAAAAAAGCAACGTCGGTCTTTTCTAGAGGAGTCTGTGGTCTTTTATAAAAGGCTTGAAACATGTTGAGTGTCATTTAGACTGTGCTAACTAAATCTTATTTGGCAAGTCATCAGCCAAAGTATGAAACAAAACTGTGGCTATGTTTCACAGTAACCACAGTGCTTCTGTTTAGAATCCAAGCATAAAGCTTTGGTGCGTAACTTTTTGACATTGATGAATGTGGTCACGGAAGGCTTGTATCATGTGGACGTGCCAACAGTTTTGTTGTTATTACTTAGAATTCCTCATGGGGGCGACAGAAGCTACACATTATAGCTTTACAGTTTGTTCCTAATCTAAATTGTACATATATTTGCATAACTGCAGTAACACTGCATTATAGATGTAGACACTGGTTTGTATCTGGATCACACCTGTGATAATAGCACACAATAGCAGCCAACATTAGCACTCAGTAAGTCATAATAAATTATGCTGTGTTTAGCAGGTGTTCATATTTATTGAAGTTTACTACTAAAATAACACAGTACTACAGTTGTTTACATTCACAGCTGTCCCACTGTAATATAATGCTGTGTGCTTGCCTTGCATTTAGGATGGCTGGCAAGATACTCGTTAGGAAATCAACGTTGCAAAGCAATTCTTTTGCATCACAGCCATTTCATGTACAAATTCACATTAATACTAGATGTCTTAAATATTTAGTGTATGCAGCACAAGCATCAGGTAATATAGGATTACATTATGTGAAAATAGAATAGACATTTATTTATTTGAAACAGGGTAATGCACAGGTAAAAATTATATTTGTAGTACAAGGGAATATGTCTTGAGCCAGGTTATAGCAACAATTGCTAATTTCCACCTGTAGTCACTGAGCAGGTATAACAATTATAAAAAATAACAATTTTAAAAGAAATTAAACAGACCTATAGATGATGTGGTGACCATAGTAATTAAAAACAAGCAATCTAGCAAAAAAAAAAACAGGCGCGCCAACAACCCACACACTCTCTCTCTTCCTCCTCCCCAGCAAACACACTCAGACAGAAGCAGTGGCTTAGGTAGATTTGAGTCCAATCCAACTCTAAACACAAATACATATACACACACGCACACTCACATATACTGTATCTTATGGATGTGTGCAAAGTTGCTTATTCAACAACCAACTCTTGGTTAGGCATGAGAAAATGTGGTAATTTGTACATAAGATATATCCTGTGGGAAGGGCATTCCATTGCCTCATGGCCACACATGAGAAAGATGAACTCCCATACTGTGTTTTACGTTGTGGGATGCTACACTCCCCCCTTGTAACACTTTGAGTAGTTTGCGTTGTTATCGCGGAGCGGAGTGTTACAAACTTGTTACAAAGCAGTAGCACTGTAAATGATTTTATGTAGTAAAGACACATTTGAGTGTTTTATTAAATTGTAAAAACTAAGGACATAATATTATGCAAGTATATGACAGTGATGATAATGACATGTTTTGACTAAGTTGTATAATGTTGTCTGAGGCTCTGTCTGTCTAGAGAGCTTTGTAAAGTTCTGAATCCATTTGCACTGTGTCATTTAATCTGTCTTTAAACGAGTCCCCCAACATTGTGTAAGTGCAATACTTTTTTATGGGGGGGGATTAGTTTTTAGGTTATTTTTGGCCGTTATTTTAGACAGGACAACGGAAGACATGAAAAGGGAGAGAGAGGGGGGTATGACATACAGCAAAGGGCTGCATGTCGGAGTTGAGCCCGGGCCCGGCTGCGCCGAGGAGTTAACCTCTATATGTGTAGGCACGCTCCACCAACTGAGCTATCCGGGCGCCTAGGAAGTGCAATACTTTAAGTCTGGAAAAGTGAATCTAAAATTAAATTTAGCTTTTCTCATTTACAGGGTAAACTTGGAGTTCCCGGATTGCCAGGATACCCAGGAAGACAAGGACCAAAGGTATTTGCGCACATGTACTGCTTAACAATATTGCCATTAGTTCACTAATATGAGTATAGAGAAACTTTAAAACCATACTCATAAGAGACATAATTTATTTGGCCAAATTGTCTCTACACACATGCATGTTTCTCTGTTTAATTGAAAGACAATGAAAAATTCATACATGTGCAGGCTGCTTTGCTGAACATTTGATGGCTCTTGCTTTAGCCTCTCAAAGGCAAAGCCGCAGTCTGACAAGTGGACATGCTTGAAGCTCCCTGATCAAAGAGCTGGGGATTTGAATATGCTTTTTGGTGTCAGCCCTAAGCTACTATAATATGACAACAATAAAAGCGTCGCTTTTTATTTATGGTGCACCCTGTCTTCTGTTGCGGTTAATATGCTAGGAATATCTCAGGGAATAAACAACGGAATATAATATTTAAGGTTTGTCTCTGAAATGATTAATTCCTCTTTCTCGCTCACACAGGGATCTCAAGGTTTCCAAGGTTTCCCTGGTGCCAATGGAGAGAAAGGAACTCGGGTACGTCAAATAGACTTCTTCTTATTATTATTCTCATTGCTACAAGAATGGTTGGATCAATACTGGCAAGAGGCTCCTGTTCTAGCTCCAGATTTATCAACCTAGAGGAAGTTGCATGGCTCTAAAAGAAAGACCAAGGACAGAAAGACAATTGCATTCCTTCTTTTTTTACCACTTACACAACTCATTTCAAACCACCAAAAGCATTGTTTATCACTTTGCGGTACTTGAGCAATGTTTCATTTTCCTTGTTTAAGGACCACGCCATTAGCTTGCCTGCAAGAGTAATGGTTTGCCACCACGAGTCGAGCAGGGCATATAAAGCTTTTCATCTTCACAAAACATTTGTGAAGTTTTATGAGACCAAGCTCCCAGACAGAAAGGGATAATGGGGCAATTAACGTTTCACAGGACCTATTTTCTTTTTTTATTCTTTTTCAAAGCAACATAAAATATAAACTTGTTTTTCTCATCTCAACTTTATGCAGCCACTGTATGTGTAATATTGCTTTAAAATCCTTATATTGTGCATTATTGATAATTCTTGCATCCTCTTCTGAGGTAGTCATGAATCTAAGTCAGAATCTAAATCTGCAAGTCAGGAAAACTATTGATTGTATTATTTGAAACTGGTAATTCCTAATTAATGAGAAAAGATGATGTCAGAGCCTTTAAATTGCCCAATTCTATTGAACTCTGTTTGCAAATGTTACTGACTGCTGGCATTGGATTGATTCTTCTAGAGGACGTGACTCTTTTGATCACTGTTTGTGTTCTCCTTTCCTACAGGGAACAGCAGGAAAGCCTGGCCCACGCGGACAGAGAGGACCAACGGTTAGTCTTACTCAGCAGACTCGTGCTTGTATACAGATGGCGAGCTTGGCACAGTAAAACTGGTAGTTCAACGCTGGCATGCTTGAGGGCAACCCACACTTATTCAACTGGGAAAGCGTAACTCTTTCAGGTCACAAATATGTCTTAGGAACCGTTCTGTCAATTTTTTAATCACTTTGTCTTTTCCATCAAGGGGCCTCGAGGAGAAAGAGGACCAAGAGGACCAACAGGGAAAGCTGGACCAAAGGTGAGTCAGTTATTTCACTGCCACTTTGTTGTGTATTTTGTGTTACAAGTTCACCCCTTGGGACCCATTCAGACCAAAATAAAGAACCCGGCGATGGTGGGAGTGTCACTGAAAAGGCCCACTTGTGTGACATCCTGTTGTGTTCTTGAACCCCGCAATGTAGCACAATTACACTTTATATTTCAGAACTACTGTTTTCCGTCACATTATTTATAGATCTCAGCGTGTCCGACCGCACTTTAAAGCAGGTTCATTTCACGGAGAAAAAAGGGAAGGAAAAGAGATGAGCTAGACGGATCGGGTGTGCGTTGTAGCTTGGCAAACACTCAGCTGTTAGACTGGGTAAACCCCGCCCACTCTGCCGGCAATTTCATTTCGCCCTGCAGCTCGGTCTGGAAACCTTCACTTTCAGTTTTGCGGGAACCAATCATAAATTGGCTTATCTACCTGGCGCACTATTGGCAGGTTTAACACAATGATGATAGAGAAGCGACCAAGCAGCTTCTTGTTTACATTCAACATAGCGGCGGTGGCGGCAGCAGCCCCCAAAGCGCAGCAACCCGTTGATGCCGCTGTTGCTTCTACGTCACCCGGATCGTTGGTCTGATTAGTTGAAGGACTGTGCCCCTTGGTCACGCCTCTTGTGCAGAGAAAATAAAGAGCAGACTTGGTCTGGTGATAGCCAAACTATTCTCCTTGGCAGTTCAGTGCTTGTGTTTTGGGTTTAAAAAACTTTCTTGTGGCAGCAATGGAGGCAGTGATGTTTCCTGTTTACAGTACGGGATTCTCACTCCACCACAAAACTGACTGGCAAGTCTGATCTCAGTTTACATGATTGGTCACCGCAGGGGATGTGTTGTTGTAAATTTGTTCTCCAAAAGTTGAGTTGGTGTGAATGCCCACTTACTCCCTATTTTGTCTCTTCAGGGTAACTCAGGAAATGATGGCCCACCAGGACCTCCTGGTGAGAGGGTACGTACCATCCCACTGTCATCCAGGGTCATTTTGTTCTCATAACACTCAGAGTCAACCAATTATTGACCCAGAATCATTTGTCGTTTGTTGCAGGGTCTACCAGGGCCTCAGGGACCAACAGGTTTCCCAGGACCAAAGGGCCCACCTGTGAGTCCAAACTCATACACAACACACAACTGTGTATATAAACCAACATTCCTTTTCCTTTGGCATTCTTCACACTTGCATTCATAGATTTGGATGTATTTCTCAGGGACCTTCAGGGAAAGATGGACTGCCTGGACATCCCGGACAGAGAGGAGAGACTGTGAGTAAAATAGTTTTAGTGCTGAGCTCTTCATCTGTCAACAGAGTCAGTTAAATGTCATGTAACTGTTTTGTTTTTCTTCCGTAACTAACAGGGATTCCAAGGAAAGACTGGTCCTCCTGGCCCTCCAGGCGTGGTTGGACCTCAGGTGAGTCACAGTCACCGGCCATCTTGCTGTGTTGTTCCCTTCTATCTATTATCAGTATGACTTAACTTTGATTGTAATCTTTTTGCGCAGAGTAGGGCTGTTTGATTATGGAAAACAAAATCACAATTTTGTCAGTCAGCCATGAAATCATGCTTATTTAAAAGGATTACTCATTGGCTTTTGGAAAGATGCTGTACTTATTGAACTTAAAAAAGCAAATCAACAGTGAAAACACCTTAAACGGTGAAATTGCCCTTAGGACTTTTACCGTTAAACCTTCTGAATTCTCCTTCAGAACACAAGAAAAAATAAGAGTTTACTTGCGGAATGCAATGGGAAAAAAGATTGTTTCTCTGGATTACATTGTTTTTGTGATTGTTGGGAGCCGAATTTGAAATAGCTAGTACAGTTCGAAAACTTTATTAAACTAACCCCCTATCATCACGTACGCTTCCCCTTACCTAGAGATTAGCATGGTTTTATTTCAGTCAGCTTAATAGCTGGTTTGATTTGCATTGAGAGATAATCTTATGCAAAGTTCCCCAGGCCTACATGGGGAAGGGCATGTTAAGATGTGGGGTGATTTTAATTCCAAAGGCCAAGGGAACTCTATCAGGATGCATAGTATCATGGATCCATGAAATAACCGGCCTTTAAAAATAAAAATGTGCTTGCTTCTATTGGAATTTAACATAGGGGTGTATATTTATGCCCCATGTATTTTAAGGATGAACATTTATTTATTTACCATACATTATTCATTCACAAAGAAAATTATTGTCCTTAAAAAATTGGATTTTCCTAACTCTTTTTAAATAAAGACATTAAGATTAATTTCCAAAAGAGGCTTTTTTTTAATTCCCCCTTTAATCAACTTTAGCATGGATGTTAAAACTTTCTCAAGCCACTGTATATCTGACAAGCCATGAGTGTTGTTTATCCTCTTCCATATTAGCAATGGGCTCTTCATCCATTATGCATAAGCATTTAACAGACTTTACCCCCCCCCCCAGCTGCTCTGCTAATGCCAGCTGAGAACATTGACGATAGCGGAGCTGTATGTGGCCTTAATGACTAGTAGGCCTCCCACACAGCAAATGCTCAGCTTTTTTTTGAATTGCTGATTTTTCTCACAGTGTTCCTCTTACCATAGTTGCTCTTCTTCACACCTCCTTTGCAGCTGGGTTTTCATTTCAGTGTCTTACTTTACTGGGTTTGGTTTTCAATTGTAGGGACCAACTGGTGAGACTGGACCAATGGGCGACCGGGGTCATCCTGGGCCACCAGGCCCACCTGGTGAACAGGGTCTACCTGGAGCTGCAGGGAAAGAAGGAGCTAAGGTGAATCCTTAAGCTCTATTTAATATTATATCTTTTGAGTTCCCACCCCATCTAGATTTTTTGCTTTGTGAGATGATATAACTGCACTTATCTTAGTGTAATGTGGAGCAGACAGACAATAACAAGACCCTGACACTGCATTTCTAGAATTAATGGCATTGTGCTTTGACTCACAGGGTGACTTTGGTCCTGCTGGCCCAGCAGGTAAGGATGGCCCTCCCGGGCCGAGAGGTTTCCCTGGAGAGAGAGGTCTGCCTGGCACTGTGGTTAGTATTCCTTTCTGATCAGTACAAAATCTCTCATATTCAATAAACCTCACTGCTTGGTTCTGGGCTATTAAATCACTGTAGTTAACTTCAAGAATCATACATGATATTACATCCCTGAGTGGGCTTTAGATAAGGAACAGTGTTCTCTAGGCTGTTTATTTTTTATTTTACTCTAACTTGACAAAGTCATGTCCTGGTAGTTATGCAATTCACGCTATTTTCTTACTGCAAACTTTTTTAGAAAGAAATCAATGGCAGAAACAGTTTTTTCTTCCAACTCTAGGATGCAGAAATGATTACAACAATACATTTGTTCCCTATGTAATATAACGGACTGTTCTCCCCGGCTGCTCTCAGCCTCCACTTTGGGGCCTAAAGGAGGTTTTACATCTCATGCTGAGCCTGTCCAGCATAGAGAAGGATGTGTTTCCCCCAACAGATGTGTTTGTTTTCTGAAGCCTTCTTTTTATTTGATTCTGCAGGGGGCTCACGGCCTGAAAGGGAATGAAGGACCTCATGGCCCACCTGGCCCTGCTGTGAGTGCAATTTACTGCATCTGCATCTTCACTTTGTCACTTTTATTCTCTCACTCTCTCTTCTCACCTTCACTGGTCTTGGTCTCTGGGAATTGTCTTCATAACAAAGTTCCCACCCTCAGTTCTTTTAGTCTCTTACATAATAGAGAATACATAGAGAGGTCTGACCTATTTGGTAAATGTGCCTGATGTGATGACTTTGTTTCAGTTTAACATTTTGATGTCTTTGATATTTTCATTCAGTTACTCGGATTACTAACATTACTGTGCCATGTTGCTGTAGGGTTCTCCTGGTGAGCGTGGTCCTGCTGGCCCAGCCGGACCTACGGGTCTTCCTGGACGCCCTGGCCCCCAAGGACCGCCAGGGCCTGCAGGAGAGAAAGGTGGACCGGTAAGGACTTTGTCTTACAGAAACGGCTGCGGCATACAGAACATAACGCAGTTTTACAAATCAAGCATGGCTGACAACATCCTGAAAAATATATATTTTAGGGAGAGAAAGGACCTCAAGGCCCAGCTGGAAGAGACGGTATTCAGGGACCTGTTGGTCTGCCAGGACCTGGAGGACCTCCTGGACCACCTGGAGAGGACGGAGACAAGGTGGGTTACTTTTTAATGTCTAGTTTTGCTGTCCACGTGAAGAGAGATATGATTAAAGCCGGTAAAGCTTCATAGCTTTGAACTTTTTGAGCACTTTTTCAACATCTCACTCACACACACACACACACACACACTAATATACACCACATGCACACTTACCACCTTACAAAGACAGTAAACTTTACAGTTGAGATCTAAGCCAGATATTCTCTTGTCTCTTCCCCTGTGACCTTAAGTGCTCTAATGGGAATTTGTCCAACAGATTTACAGATCTTTAAAAAGGCCAACCTGCCTCATTGCATCTCTGTACTCCTCTGTACAAAAAGACAGATGATAGGGAGGAATTTTGTGGCAATGACAGAATGTGTGAAAGTGACCCTTTAGTATTCAGAAGAGAGAACAACTCCTCATCGGCTCTAAAAAAAAAAAAAACATTTGCAAGAAGATCAGCCTCAGAGATACTCAGAGGATAATCTCTTATCCTTTGAAGAATGCCTCAGTTCTTAACCGGCCTCACACTGGTCCCCGCGGTGCAGTCGGACACAGAGAATACAGAGTGTATTTGCCATGCAGATAAAAAGGATCTCGCAAGCTAATGTTTACACACATTCAGACACTTTCCCATTAAAAGTCCTATCCACGGGGAAGGAATAACTCCAAGGCCTTTATTTTAACACTAATACTGCCTCACAAAGATCCTTGTGTGACTAAAACGAAAAGTATATTGCTCTGGGTTTGGCAGATATTAAAGTGCTCATATTATGCTTTTTGGCTTTTTTCACTTGCCTTTATTGTGTTATATATCTTTTATGTGCATGTTATAGGTTTACAAAATGAAAAAGTCCACCCCAATGGCACTTACCATCTCCAACAGAAAACACTGTTCACAACCTGTTTTAAACAGCTCTATGGTAGTCCAGACGAACTTGTGTCACTATGTAATACACATTATAAGGCTTGCCTAGCTGCTAGCGTGGCACGCCCTCAAACTCTGCTTCTGACTGGCTAGTAGTCCTTACCTAGCTACCGTGCAAAGATGGAACAGAAGGGAGATGCCTCACTCGCCAGCTAAAACAGAGAGCTCAACACAAAGGGTGAAAGGAGGAGCTGCAGCAATGTGGAGTACTACAAATATGTGGTGTTTTTTGAAAATTAAACCATGTAAACCTATTCTGATATAACCTCTTAATATAATATTCAACCTGAAAATGAGCATTATATGAGCAGTTTAACATTATTTATCCAAATGGCAACAGCTTTTCAAGGCTTTGAAAGAACGGTGCAAGGTTCTTTACTCTGGGAATGGTGCAAACAGGTTGAGACAGGACTAATTATCTATTCTGTTTTGGCTGCCCGTAGCGCCAGTGACTCAGCCATCAGATGTGAACTGTTTTTGTCCCCATTTGTCACAGACGGAGAAATTTAATTGAAATTTTCATAGACAGATCTCTAAGAAAAGATATAAAGGTGAAATATAGTAGAGTTTTATTGTGCTTTACTATGTCAGTTTCTTTTCTGGGGGGTGTTTTAATGACCGTTTACTCATTGTCACATTTTCATCTCCCCTCTGTTTTGAGTTTCTTTTTTTTTTTAATCTGTCCTGGTTTCACACTGTGATCATGTCATTTGACAGGGAGAGCTCGGAGAGCCAGGCCAGAAAGGAGGCAAGGGGGACAAAGGAGAGCACGTAAGTTGTTTTACAAAAAATTACAGAAATCATAAAAACATCATTTATGTATCATTTCACTGCCTAAAATTCTTAGCATGATCCATTTTTATTTTTTTTATTTTTTTTTTACTGTGAGTTTACGGGTTTTGACAGTTGGTGAGTTAATTGACCCTTTGACGTGCTCTATCTCCCCTGCAGGGTCCACCTGGTCCCACCGGCCCTCAAGGACCCGTTGGAGCACCCGGTCCTGCTGTAAGTGTCATGTTTGCATCAAGGGTTCAGATCACTTAACGCCTCATCCACTGCATCTGCTAGGCCAACAGTAGCAGAGGCCGTTGTATCTCCTGATCAGGACCCCCTTTTCATCTGTCGCAGGGTGCAGATGGTGAGCCTGGTCCCAGAGGGCAGCAGGGTCTATTTGGCCAGAAGGGAGATGAAGGATCTAGAGGATTCCCCGGACCTCCAGGGCCAGTTGGGCTGCAGGTGCGGACTGCCACAAAACATATAAACTATGGTCAAATGTTATCATTAAGAAACACGGTGGAAGTGGTTTTAGTTTTTGTTTATCTTGAACTTGGGGGAAAAAAAGGGTTAGGGTTCAATAAAAACATGTCAGCACAAGTTGCATGGGATTTCCCCCTTTCCGGTTTACATATTCCTGCCTCTGCAGAATTATTTTTATGCTCGGTGGGGACAAACTTTTACCATTGCCATCAACAGCAGTTGTTTAGCCGCTAACAGGTGACTGCGAGCCGGCTACAGACACCGCCAGATGATGGCCCTTTCAGGCGATGACAAAAACAACTTGTTAAATTTAAGGAAAAAGTTGGATTAAAGCTGTAGTAGATAGTTTCTGTCGCCCCCATGAGGAATTCTAAGTAACGACAAGACTGTTGCGGCGTCCATGGGATACAAACCTTCCATGATTGTGCAATCGGGATGGCGCACTTGCGCCCTGCTAAAAAACATGATGGACTCTTAAGAGGAGGTAATCTTCTTCACTCAAGATTTTGCGCGTGAAAGTCACCGGACGCCACAATCTTCTAAACATAGTCATACTGAGAAATACAGAGAAAGTTATTTGGAGCTGATCGTTTTAATTAGGTTTTTGGCAACTCATTTGGCAATGGCTTGAATGTAACATATGTTCTTTAATATCAAAAAGTCACGCAATAAAGCTTTAAAACACTCCCAAGGAATGAATGAGCGATTCCTGGGAGAAAGTATTTTGTTTTGCCGCAAAGTGAACTCTCCGCTCTCCAGCTGGAACGCACTCATTTTGAGATTATTTTCCATTGGATATTGAAGTGCATTTAAGTTTATTGGCATGCCTGGCCGAGTGGGTCTATATCCATGGTAATGGAAGGGGGATTTTATTCTTGTATTTTTTGTTTTGTCGTGCATGATCAGGCTGTATGACTAAACCCTATGCACACTCCTCAGGGCTTGCCTGGTCCACCTGGTGAGAAAGGTGAAACTGGAGACGTTGGTCAAATGGTAAGTGACTGTGTCATCATTCAGTAAGTCAAATAACAGGAAGTTTGCATGTAAAGGGTCCTTACTCATTAGACTGTATGGTCTCTTCCATGCAGGGTCCACCTGGCCCCCCTGGTCCCAGAGGCCCCTCAGGACCCCCAGGAGCAGATGGCCCTCAGGGGCCTCCCGGTGGCATTGGAAACCCTGGTTCTGTTGGAGAAAAGGTAAACCTCTCTTTTATGTCTGTTGTGAGAGTAAATTGGTGCAGCTGAGTTTTTGTGTAAGCAGTTTATGTAGCGCAATACCATTTTGTTGGCTTTTTTTTGGCAGAAAATGTTTATAAATTACACCTGCCACTTCTTTAGTTGGTGTAAGTGTAAACCGTGACATCTCCAAACTCACATGAACTCCTTTTGGTTTTGTGCCTCTTTTCATTTGATGCTAATTATATCTACCTGTAGGCAATTAGGTAAATGGACAACATAATCACTTCAGTAAACAAAAACATAGGCAGATGGTAAAATCAGATTTAAAGTCTGCACCCTACCTCACAGGTATTTCACTAAAGAAACTACTCGTGTACTGTATATGAATACACATAATGGATGCAATTCAAAGTGCTTTACATAAAGCTTTAGTCAAACACATGAAATAATGTGTTAAAAACAATTAATACAAAAGTAAAAACAGTTAATCAAAAACAGGTTGAATGCCAAAATTCACAGATTCAGTGTGCTAGCTGTTTGTTTGAGTGCTCGGGGCTATAGAAAGTGAATGATACCTCTTTAAAAGGCTTTTGTGGCCATTAATATTTCCCACGCCTATTTATGTGATACCCTTTTAAGTTGGACATGATCATTACTTTCCATAGCAGAGTGACAGATGCACAGCAAATTTAGTGGACGGTCTGCCATCCCCAACAGCACTATTACTGGGTGGAGAGAGTATGAATTAACACTCAAAGGCGCTGCACTTGCAACACGATGAATGCATTATTAAAATGCGGCTTTCATATAATCGGCTCCGGCTCTTATTTGTTGCTGCCGTTTCATTGTGAAAGGCCTGCTTTGGCAGCTTTGCAGTCTCTGGAATGCAGCCCATTGCCTTTTCTTTTTGTCCGTAGCGATGGTGTTATTAGTTTTATCTGGTCCAGTCAATAGAATTACCTTTTTGCTACTTTATACTCTCCCTGAGGATAGCCTGTCGTCCTTCAGTGCAAACAAACACAGCGCTCTCTTGGTTAATCGCTCTTGAGTTGTTCTGCCATTTTATTGGCCAGCCCCAGGAACTTGGCAAGCCACTGAGCTTGAGTTTTTTTTAATCTTTTTTTTATTTTTTTTATGTAAACACATCTCTCATATACTGTATCTGTGATGAGCAGCTGTCTTTTATGCTCTTGGTTGTTCCCTGTTGTCAGCAGATATTCCAGGCAGCCCTATGGTGAACATAGGCAGGTTGTTGGCCTGTGCAGGGCTCCCTCTGATGCAACATTGCATTAAGACCGGCTCCCAATATAGGATGATCAGAACAGCTTAGAGTGGATTTCTTGACAGCAGCAAAAGAAAGTTTGGAAGACAGCCAGAGGCCACTAATTTAGAGGATCAGCTGATCTCCACAATACAGAGCAATCCTGTTGTTCATGCTAGAGAGACTCAGGACATGCTTATCATAACACATCTCCACACGGCTTGGCATTGGCTCCGCAGTGCTGTGCGATCCATGGGACCCCGTTTCCCAAATATGACACAAGCTAATAGTTGTCCCTTACACAGGTGTGGCAGACTGCGTCTGCAATAAAACCCCAACAGGGAGGATGGTAGGCTTATGTGACAGTGAATAACGATAGTGCCCGATGGATAGGTGAGTCAACAGGGAAACTATCCAATAAGGCAGGGGAAAGAGGACAAGATATAAAGGCAGGGTCCAGGGAGAAGAGTGAGGTCAGCACCCTCCTGTGCCCCAGCCACCCAATCTGTCTGCACTTGATGGATTGAAATCTCTTGTGTCATCTCTTTCTATCACCATTTGGGTGACAAGGGCGCCAGGACAGTGGATGCTGCTGTAAATGATGGGAATTTTAGAACCATGCTGGATAGACAAATCAACTTTCTGATAATATATGTGCCTCTCTCAGCCTCTAATATTCCCTCTCTCTCTCTCTCTCTCTCTCTCTTTTCTATCAGGGCGATGCTGGTGAAACAGGAGAGCCCGGCCTTCAGGGAGAAGTTGGCCCGCCAGTGAGTAATCTGGTTTTCTTTCTTCCATATTAAGATGAATAAGTACCAACAAAGGATGAAAGGACCAACCATAATTTTACCCCCAACTGAATCAGTGTTGGTAAATAGCTGGACTACAAATCAGTTTATCTACAATGACCACAACGAATAATGAGACTGTTCTATTTTGCTTTCAAGTTTTCTTTCGTCATTTTGAACGTTTTTTATGACCATCTCTGAATTAGAATAACATACATACTGCGTATTGTTCCAGGGTCCAAGAGGAGAGCGAGGAGAAAAGGGAGAGTCTGGTCCGGCTGGCACAGCTGGCCCTCCCGGCCCTAAGGGTCCCCCTGGAGATGATGGTCCCAAAGGCAGCCCAGTAGGTCTTTTTCCACCTTCGACTTCCGAAAATACATTTTATTTTATAATTAAGTGCCACTGCTTTCACCTCTCACAAAGGACACATTGAGACCTTAAACTACATATATTGTTGTTAAAAAAGAAAGTAATGCAAGTTCTACCAATCTTTTTTTAGGGGCCGAGTGGTTTCCCTGGTGACCCTGGCCCCCCTGGAGAGCCCGGTCCCGCTGTACGTATGGCATGAGTGAATGCATTGTGCAAATGCATTGTGTTGTTTGTTTTTTGACTGCAATGCAGCATGACTGAGGCTCTTTTTAATTCCTATGCAGGGGTTAGACGGTCCAGCTGGTGACAAGGGAGATGATGGAGAGGCCGGTCAAGCTGTGAGTGCTGTGTACCGATTGGGTTACTTTACCACAACTCTATGTGCTGAAAGAGTTTTTTGGGGGGGGTACAAATGTCAATTTAAATCACAAAATGAAAAGTGTTTAATTGTCATTTAATTACTATTCAACCTAGGGTTCTCCTGGACCCACTGGAGAGTCTGGCCCCTCCGGCCCACCAGGAAAGAGAGTAAGTACTGTCCTGTACGCTTTTGTCTTAGTTGTTTTAAAATGTTATCAATGTCTATGCCTTTGTATTCCACAAAAATGTATCTTAATTAATTTTTCTTCAAATAGGGCCCACCTGGAGCAGCTGGACCTGAGGGAAGACAAGGAGAGAAGGGAGCCAAGGTAAAGCATCACGCATTCAACAAAAACACATTTTCTCAACCAACAATATCATGCCCCCAACAAATGAACAAGAATCTAATGGTTTGATTGTACCCTGTTTTGTGTGTAAAAGGGAGAGTCTGGCTTGGAAGGTCCCCAAGGAAAGACAGGTCCTGTTGGTCCTCAAGGATCACCTGGCAAGCCCGGTTCTGAAGGCCTCAGGGGTATCCCTGGACCAGTTGTAAGTAAAATGTTTTGCACCGTCACGGCAATTTATCACAGTCATGCCTCTGTGTTGTGTGGCATTGTTAAAACACTTACAGAGCAGGAGCACGTCAGTGGTTTTCAATAAAATGCTGAACATAAACATTCTATTTATAGAAACGTGTTTTTCTTATGAGCCGGGGGGGTAAAAAACACTGTCTAATTGGTATTTCTATGCAGGGAGAGCAAGGTCTGCCTGGTGCTCCAGGCCCGGACGGACCTCCCGGACCAATGGTGAGTAGAAGTGACTCCTGGCCCTTTGAACTGAAGTATCTCACATACAGTAATGTGTGCGACCGGATCTGAATCCCCCTCTCCAGTAGGGGTGTGAATCTTCACTGGTGTCACTATTCGATTTGATTTTGATAATCCTGTCAAGGATTCCAATCCGCTATCACTATCCCGTGACGCATCACCATGCGTCACTTCCTCGATATTATTCTATAATATTTGTTGGTTTTCATCAAGTCCCCTTTTTATTGTATCTGCCTTTAAAAAAAGACACTTCCTGAATGTAGCAGAGTCTGCAGATAACAGACAAAAGGCAGACGCAATAAAAAAGCGGCGACCGGAAAATCAGCAAGCAACACCAGTGGGCAATAATCGATTATGGTCTGTCTCTGCATCGATGCAGAATCGCCCAGATCCGCATCACAATGCATCGATCGTGATTCATTTCAACACCCCTACTCTCCAATGTGTCACCTCTCTCACAGGGTCCTGCTGGTTTACCTGGTTTGAAAGGAGATTCTGGTATCAAAGGAGAAAAGGTGAGCCACCTCCATAGCTGTGTTTGGATGTTAATCATTGCTGTAGCTTAATACTAGGACTAATGGACCCATTTCCCAACAGATTGATTAGAGCTGTTGTTTGCCTCCAGCCATAAAATCGTAGAAAAATGTAGTATTGACTGTTGTATTGATTATGATGCATGTGCTGTTCTCCACCCTCAGGGCCATCCGGGTCTTATTGGACTTATCGGACCCCCAGGTGAACAGGGAGAGAAGGGTGATAGAGGCCTTCCTGGTCCACCAGGATCACATGGTCTCAAAGGAGACAATGTAAGTACAACTACACTGGAGTTATGTTAAAAGGCCCACGCTTGTTTAAGAAAAAAAAAAAGTCTGTATGCCAAAATCAGACTGGGAGTGCTGTAGGAGAGTATCTGTGCCAATATCAGCCCACTGAAAGTGTTTGATAATCCTCAGCTTTGGGGTGTTTTTTTACTTTTTTATTTTGTACAGGCAAAATGAAGTCACCAGTGTTTATATCCCTCATTCTAGTCAATACTGTTGCTAGAGCTGGGCGATATGGGAAAAAAAAATTCATATATAAAAATATTTTTACCAAATACATCAATGTCGATATTGGTGCAATATTGTAGAGTTGACTATTGGTGCTTTCACAAAACATCAACACAATGAGAGTTTTGATGAATAATTGCCAATAATGTGGATTCAATGAGGGTAAAGGCAAATGATAAAACAGTGAGTAAGTCTAGTTGTATGACCTCACTTAACTGTGATGCAGCCTTTAAAACAAGGAAAAGACAACACTTTTGTCAAATCACGATACTACCATATCCAAAATTTAAGATGATGTCTATCCCCATATACCAATGTCCATATACACTTTACTTACTTGTTGCTATTCTGAAATTGTATTTGTTAATTATTTTATTTTATTGTGTTTTTGTAATTGTTTTTTTACCATAGTAGTTGGTCGGCACTGAGACCTGAATTCTTATTTCTTTCTCCTCCCATGTTGTGAGAAGGACAAATAAAGTGTCTATCTATATAATATTGTTATATTGCCCAGCCCTAACTGTTGCATCAGGAATAACCTTCTTCTGTTGTCAGACATCAGTTATGGAGTAACGCTCTCTTTTTTTCCTCTAGGGTATCGCTGGTCCTTCAGGTCCACTTGGTCCCATTGGTCCTCCCGGGTTACCTGTAAGACTCATCATATGTGTTGTGTTTCAGCATGTGTGTAACCTATAAGCCAGTGTCCAAGCCAATATTGATTACTTTGCCATTTTTGTATCTTTAGGGTCCTCCTGGTCCCAAAGGTGCTAAAGGTTCATCGGTAAGTGTTTTACTGACAGCTGCATCCCATCAGATAAGGAAAAAGTATCAATCACAACACTTCCAAAAGATTGTGCTTAAGATCAAGCATTTCTTTAATTTGTCCTGCTCAGGGTCAAACTGGACCAAAGGGAGAGACTGGTACAACTGGCCCTCCTGGCCCTCCTGTAAGTCAAAGACTTTTCTACTCTGTCATCATTTTTGTGTCTTATCCTTCCAATTCATAATCTCCATTCTTATCTCTGACTGGCATCAATCTCTCTCCATAACAGGGCCCCCCCGGCGATGTCATCCACCCGCTCCCCATCATTTCTAACGTGAAGGGCCGAACTCGTAGGAACATCGATGCCAGCCAGATGATGGACGACGCAGCCACGGATGCCAACTACAAGGACTACGACGACGGCATGGAGGAAATCTTTGGCTCTCTCAACTCCCTTAAGCTGGAGATCGAGCAGATGAAACACCCACTGGGCACACAGACCAACCCCGCTCGTACCTGCAAAGACCTGCAGCTCTGCCACCCCGATTTCCCCGATGGTTTGTGTTCCACTCTATCTGAAATGAGCCGACAGGTCTATTGGCTAATCCTTCCTCTCCACAGAATGTAATGTGATAGTAAACAATATCTTGACGTCCCATCATCTTTTCTGGCAATTTATGGATCGAACGACTTTATTTATTAAATATTTATTTGGTATTTGGTGGTGGTGGTGGTGGGGGGACTGAGAAGTTGTTGATGTTCAAATTCTTTGGCTAAATCCTGGAGTTTCACAATCCTACCTACAGCACTTTTAATACTGGACTAATGTCAAAGACTGGTGTTCCCATCAGTCACTTAGACGCAAAAGAATATGAAAACATGGTCCAGGTTGAAAAAGAAATGGGTGTTACCCTTTAATGCAAGTATTTCTATGTCTGTAAAGTGTTCCATCTTTGCATGATGTTATCAAACCAAGATTGATTTTAGTTAAATGTCTCTCACTGGGTGTCATCACTTTTGATGCAGATTTTAAGAAAACACACTATTAATTAAGATGTGTGTTGTATATTGTGTTTCACAAGTTATGTTATGTTAGCCTTAAGCAAGGCATTTATTAAACAGTTGTTATCTCTAATTAATCTCAGAATATGATATAGGCTCAACACAGACTGAAAGTGTAAACAATGAGGCAGGATACTTTTCGCACTGGCCATATAATGTCCGACACTGCCTTGGCCTGAGGGAGTGCAGTATAGGCTTCAAATTATATATAAAACTCTCTAATTGCTCTCCATGTTGTCTCCATGTTTTCCAGGTGAATACTGGATCGATCCAAACCAGGGCTGCTCCCGAGACTCCTTCAAAGTTTACTGCAACTTCACAGGTGGCGAGAGCTGCATCTTCCCAGATAAGAAGTCTGAAGGGGTCAGTCTGGCCGCGTGTACACAAACACTTGCACACACACACACAAACAATGGACAGTCAGGTTGAGGAAAAATAAGCGGAAAGGTTGGGATTAGTGCTAGAAAGATGATGTGGTATTAATACCGTTATTTCCAGCCTCCAAATGTGGATTTAATTTACAGTAAATTAACATGAGATGGATACTCTAGATAAGTGAATGATTGTTGTTTTTTTCCCTCACATCTGGGACCAACCGGCGTGCATATACTGTATATACCCGATCATCTCAAGATGGCGCTAGTTGCAACAGTAACTATTGTAGCTCATGTAGCAATATAATTAGCCTCCATGAGATTACCTTGTGTGTTGTTACCAATAAGATGTGGCCGATGACAAAACAGGGTTCAAAGGGGTCGAAGTTATAAACATGCTAAATGTCAGTTTAATTCTGACAGTTGGTAACCACAGGGAGACAACTCCCTCATTCAAACACATTTTCTTGTCCATACTAATGTTTCAGTGCCGTTTTTAGATTGAATGCCATTAAGGAACTCTAAAGCATTTTGGCAGGTGGTGGCAGACACATTGACAAGATTTTCACTTCATTATACATGAGTGTGTGGAGGAGAGGAGAGTAGCAGGGTGGTGAAACATTGGGAACACGGTCTTTGACAAGTCGGAGTTGTGTAATAGCATGGTGCTACAGCCATTTTAATGATGACTC
Source organism: Etheostoma cragini (assembly GCF_013103735.1). Taxonomy (NCBI): domain Eukaryota; kingdom Metazoa; phylum Chordata; class Actinopteri; order Perciformes; family Percidae; genus Etheostoma; species Etheostoma cragini. The sequence goes on along the minus strand of NC_048422.1, from coordinate 19,983,822 downwards.
TCACCAAGCCTCAGAGGAGCAGGACTTAGCTTAAGCTTTGAATAATGAAGCAGACTTTTTATAGCGTGCTGGCGATGGGCTGCTCTCGTTTGTGTTGAGGGTGAAAAGAAAAGCCTGGGCTGACGTTCTTGGCGTAGAGACTGCAAACACACCCACGGGCGTTGGCACGTAGATTGGCACAGTTATTACAGTGCACATAGTTACACTGTACAGAATCACAGTCCCAAAGCCAGACACACTATCACAGATTCTGGAAAAAGAGGAAGTCAAAGAAAGAATATATTTATTCCTCCCAGTGAAAACAACTGCAGGTCACCTTCACCTTCGAGGCAGCATGGGTCTAATGTATGCCATCTCCCAGCGCCAAGTGATCTCCGGCTCATCATTCATTAACGCATTAAACTATTGATGACAGTTCCATATCAAACCGGGCTATCTAATTATAGAGAAATTCATCATTGTCATGGCTGAGATCATTAGAGCCGTGCCCTGTTGGCCAATCCACAGCTTTTAATGGCATAACAAAGTTAGTGCACCATGGCTGCACAGCACTAACACTACACAGCAGGGATAGAGGCCTCGCTATAAGAGCTCTTTGCAGGCAATCATTTTGTAATTAATCACTGTGTACTCATGAATTTTTCAGCAGCAATTAGCTGCCAGCTACAGATTGTACTGTACAAAATGGCATAATGGCTTACTAAAACTTTCTGCACTGGACCATTGGTCTAAATGAATACTGTTTCAGGTCTGGAAGACTCATCAGAGGTCAAACAGAAGGAGCAATAGGAGAAGACGAAGAAGAAAAAAAGATGGAGATGTGTTTCCTTCAGATCTGTTTCCTTTCTTTAACACTGCTGTTTTTCCCTCCTCTGCCTCTCTGTCAATCCATGCCCCCAGGTTAGGCTCACATCCTGGGCAAAGGAGAATCCTGGCTCCTGGTTCAGTGAATTCAAACGTGGTAAACTGGTAAGCCAGACTCCCGACTTCCCCAAGTCCTTTTCCCTTCCCTGAATGCCTCTTATATTTTACAGAGCAAAATGGCAAAATGGCCCAAAGACTCGCCAGGCACATGGTATAGTCACTACAAGAGAGGTTCCCTGGTAAGTGGCCATGCCCGTGGTCCCAGAGTCCCGGCTCCGGCCTGGACTCTGTGTGCCTGAGGCTCTGCATGGTTTTTGGTATGTTTATGCAGTGGCACCTTGCATTTGGGTTGTTGCTTTATTGTGGTGCATGATTAAGCACGAGCTGCACTCGCCTACAGTCCAACAACATGGGTGATGCTCTAACAAGGAAATGGAGGAGAGGTTTGTGGACCATACGGGCAAGCTTTGCCGTGGTCAAGCTTTATATTTGGCATCTAATGGAGTTTAACAACTGGAAAACAATGCACTTCTGTTTCACTTTTTAAATTTCCTGATTATATATCCAGTCTAAGACACCTCTGCTACATTAAGTGAGCATCCCCTAGTGACTGTGGGCCTCGACACTCCCATGACTCAAGAAGCAATATGCATACATAGCTGATTTAATAGTTTGGAGAAAAACTCCTGAGAGTGAATACATCACTTAACACGTCTCTTTCTTTCACTTGACCTTTTTTTAGTACATGCCTTAGTAGGTCATCTATCCACCACAATGAGGGAAAAATAAGTATAACTTCTCCTCTGCTGCAGCCATTCAGCTACACTCTTTTTTTCCCAGTGCCTCCCTTAAACATTACTTAGATCCGGCAGAGTAGCTCTGAGTGAAAGAGGTCAGGCCCTCAGTCACCACCCCAGGGGCTTCTGAGTTCTCAGTCACTGTTGACTTGCGGCTGTGATGATAAAGAGGTAATGTTTCCCTGGCAATGCCGGGCCGGATCCACACACTGCGTGGGGGCAGGGAGGGGAAAGGGGGATGAAGAGTGCTGGGGTAGAAAAAGAAAAGCATGATGGGAGTACCCGGCCACTCTGAGGATCAAAACATCAGAACCGTGGCACTTTGTTGAGCCGCGATGCCGACACTCATAGACATATCGCAGAACAAAGTCTTCATTGTTTATATCTTGTGATTAATTGGCTAATTAAATCAATCATTGACACTAAATTGTTGCAAAAATAGATGGAGAAGATGATTCGCTCCATCTGTTCATGTCAAGTTTGAGTGTCGGCACTCTGTGTGTGTGTGTGTGTGTGTGTGTGTGTGTGTGAACAATCGCTTATGTGCAAGAACAACAAGTCGAGTAAGACCACATCCAGACGGTCTGCTGCATGGTATGCATGTGCACTACTCTCCGTAAGTCCTGTTTGTCTGAAAGACGAAGCGACTATGTGGATCTATTGGATTGCTGATGGTTGGTATGTAGATAGTCAGGTACGGACATTAAACTGAACCGTGACTGGTTCCAAACCCGCCATCTCATCAGTCAGGATTACACAGCACTAATATCAGCGTTATTGAACATTTCTCTGTTTAATGTAACATGGGCAGAAAAAAGCTAAATTCGAGGTTGATTCTAGGTTAATTACCAGGCAATTAACGTATCATTACTGCAACATATTTCCTATTAAGATAATTACATTTTCATGTACCGTGACTGGTACATATTCATATTTTACATAATTACATATTTTACATAATTACAAAATCAACATTTCAATGAGGGGTTTAGTTATGCTTAGTTTTTGTACTTTGATGGCAGATCAACATTTTTTTCCCACATTAAGCATTGCACATCAGCATAGCTTCCAGGCTTTAGACCTTGGGAATATTCTGGGCCCTTCTTACAATCTATGTAGTATCCTCACTAGAGCCATTGTTAAGATGGACTTTGTTCCACGCTCATCTTCACCCTGGAGACATTTGCAGATATTTGCACATTACTTTGCATCAAAAGCATAAAGGCGGGTAATATTCAATCTTTTCTATTGTCAAAATTCCCTATGAAAAGTCCAAAACCAACTATGAATTGATTCTAATGTTACGAGAGCTCAATTGTTGTCCAAAAACTATTTTAAAAAACCCATCAGTGAGCCATACAGTTGCACTTGCTGACATGTTTCTTTACTGTGAACATAGTCAACTGTATATACACCATTCTGCTGTAAATATAGTCAATAGTCAACTAAATATGTATTCATCCGCGGGTTAAAATAGTCAAACAAATGCAGTATTTCCTCCTGTTGGAGTAACGTTTGCTAGATCTACAGTGCCCAGCTCCTAACTAAAATGATTTTATATACAACACATATTTATGGATCCTTTGGAGATGAAGATCAATAGGAATGAATGGGCTTGGAGATGAGTGCCATGTACAGGCTAGGTATGTTGGAAAGTATTTAGTAGTATTTAGTATTCACACATTGTTTGGTTTTGATCATTTTATTTTGACAATAAGAAAAATGATTAGGTCAAAATGCTGCCCTTTATTGTTTAAGATTTTTTAAATTAGTTAGTTACAAGTTAGTTTTGTTCTGATGGCAGAGCATGGACGTTTAGTAACTCTCTATCTTCTGATAGAGAAAAATACCTCCTAGGTTCCAAACACAGCGGTAAAACCGGAATACAACTTATCCATAAATGTAACCAACATGGCTCCCAGACAAAAACATTGCACTGTATAGATATGAATATGTTAGGTGAATCTTTATAGGATATTCAGGATTTCCTTTCTCTTGTTTTTTTTTTATTTTTTACACTGGTCCTTTATCCTACTGTCTTTTTAGATGTTCAACTCCATCTGTGTTCCTCTTTGCAGCTCTCCTACGTCGATGCGGAGGGCAACCCCATCAGCGTGGTCCAGATGACTTTCATGCGGCTGCTGAGCGCGGCAGCCAGACAAAACATGACATACAACTGCTACCAGTCGGTGGCCTGGCACGACCAGGAACAGGACAACTACGACAAGGCCATCCGCTTCCTGGGCTCCAACGATGAGGAGATGTCCTATGATAACAACCCCTACGTCCGCGCCGTGGTCGATGGCTGTGCGGTAGGTCACAGAGCACTGTGTGTGTGTGTGTGTGTGTGTGTGTGTGTGTGTGTGTGTGTGTGTGTGTGTGTGTGTGTGTGTGTGTGTGTGTGTGTGTGTTGTCGGCGGGGTTCCTTTGATGAACACTATCAGAAAATGATGTTTCTGTTGCCTTTGTAGTGGCTCGGTCAATAAGAGCCCTGCGGGAGTGTGTGTGTTGTTGTTTTTTCTGAAGAATATTTTGTTCACACACTAACTGTTTTTCTTATCTTCTTTCACAGTCGAAAAGGGGTTATGAAAAGACAGTACTTGAGATCAACACTCCAAAGGTGGAACAGGTGCCAATTGTGGACATCATGTTCAACGACTTTGGCGGCTCCACGCAGAAGTTTGGATTTGAAGTGGGCCCTGTCTGTTTCATTGGCTAAGACTGTTTACTGAACACATGGAGAAAGATAAGCATATATTTGTTTTCTCAGAAAAAGAAAAAAAAACAATTGAAAAAGAATAGGACAATTCTATTTGTAAAAAAGTAACTTTTTTTTCCATAAAGCAACAAGTATGAGTACAATGAAATCAAGTTGAGCATACGGTGAAATTCTATAGGAATAGAGGAAAATGAAAAAAAACCTTGAAACCTCAGTGTGCCTTCTCCATCACATGCAAGTTTTGAAACTGGATGTCAGATCCTGCCTCCTACACAACACACTCGCACACACACATGCAACCCTAGCCCCATGTCATCACACTTGATTTAGGCCTTTTCTCTGTTACCCAAACAACGAAGGCGACCCTGAGAGCCGCAGTCGTTCCAGACCGTCGCATTTCATTCTGATTTGGCTTTTTTCTTTTCTAAGTTCTAATCTCGTTTTTTCTCTCATCTCCCTGGCTTTTCCACTTGTCTTTTGTTTTTGTTCTTTGCTCATTCACTATGGGAGCTTTGTTTGTGCATAATTCTCTCCCCCATTCCCTTGGAATGGACCTTATATATATATATATATAAATATATATAAATAATTTGAATGTTTGTAAGTACATTTTGTATATTTTTCCTGGTAAAGTTTATTGCTTCTGGCTTCAAAACATGCATGTGACTTTATTAATTGAGGTAGCAGACGATGGATACGGGGATAACACCGAAATTGCGAAAATTCGACTTGTAAATTGAAAACAAATATATAAATTGGGGCGTCCTGTCTTGTTGCAGTTGTGGAGCACACCTTGTTGTAATTTAAGAACAGAATGGAAATAAAAGGCAAGAACAAGCTCTGTGATATTATGTGACAGTTTGATTTACGTAACAAAACAAAAAAAACAAGAATACATTCCTCCTTTTGTGCCCTCTGAACAGAACACCCACCTCGGTGGTAATGTCTTTAACTTAATAAACCGCTTCTATTTTTTTTTCCCTCAAATACTCATCTATCCGACTATGCAGTGGGAGATGATGTCACATTTAAATGAAAACACAAAGAAATCAAAACCTAGGTGCTATTTCCTCTCTTCTGTGGTGCTATGTATTTTTCTAGTTTGTGTTGTTTGAATGAAAGGAAATTTGTGATGACGATGTTCCATCACCAGCAGCCCCTTGACTCTCGTAACCACAACATCCAACAGAGGTGGATCTTTGCTGCATCCCTTTGTCTTTTTTTTCTTCTTTTTTTAATGTTCAGCAGTGGTGTTTGAATGCCATTTCTCTACATATTCACTCACAGATCAATGCAGCATGGCGGCGTATATTATCTTCTGCTTCAGCGGAGCACACGGATAACCGTTTACCAAACGGAATAACGTGAGCAAACTAAGGTGCTGCTGTTGGCTTTGCATATCATTGCTCTAAGACGCTGCAATTATAGCTCTTGCTGTTGGATCATCTGGGCCACATCAAACTGATGGAGTTGAGAAGTGGACATGTTGTGATTGGGCCAAAGAAACTGAAAGGGATATAGTCCAAAGTTTTGATCCGGTGTTTGAAATCCTAACCCATTCACCAAAGGTTTTCAGGTATATGTTTAGCTTTAAGGGCCATGGAGGCTTGTAATCATTTTCTTTGTATGGCAAACAACTTGAAAAGTACATTTTTACTCGATTTTGTGGTCTACCCACAGTAGAAGCAGGTCACTTAGCCAGATGAAAGCGTTGGCTGATGCAGCGTCAATAACTGCTTGTTGGTCTACTATTTTTGCCCTCGTTGTAATTATGCTCTTTGTTCAAACTATGCACTCTTTATGCTTATGACCACTAGTATCTACCACAGAATCTTTACAGCCCTTCATGCATAGGTTTGTTTTGTTTCCTTTTTTTAATTGTTATCTTCAAATATGTGACTTGAACCATTTCTGTTAAGATAACATGCTTGTAGATCTTTGGCTTTACTTTTCATTGTGATGCAGTACATCCAAATTTAACACTTTCCTATCAAATAAAAAGGAGAAACAATTTTTTGTAAATTTCTAGAACCAGCAGTGATGTTGCCATTGTTTTGTTTCGTTTTATTTTATAGATTTCCGTTTGTCTGTCTGTCTGTTTGTTTTCACAGTCTTTGTCAAACCTGTGTAAGGATAAGAGGATAGAAGTTATATTGGTTTTTATGTCAATAAATTCAAGTTTACTGTGGCCATCCACTCTTGTATGTCTTTTGAAGCATTAAAACCTATCTGTATGCATGAAATTGTAAAGTTTTTTTCTCTTGTTACAATTTTGTAGAGTGACATGTTCTCCAGTCCGCGTTTTATTCATCAGGATACATCCCTTTTTTCCATGCTACAGATGATTAAAAGGTCATGGCCACAATTGTGAAGTGAAGACAAAATGATGAACTTGTAACTCTACCAAAGCCAATGTTCATTTGTAGTATATTTATTGTATTATTTAAAATAAAAAAATAAATGTTAAATGATACCATAGTGTGTAAGTGTAAGAGGCCCCCTCTTTACATGCACACAGGAAAACAAACGTTATTGTCAAAAGGTTATTCATTTACCACATGCTGATTTACACAACATATGAGCTCTTTTAACCGAGCCTTTCAAGATGTGTTTGGCCCCATCTTTTAAATATAACATCCTCATGTAAACAACCGTGTGTGTGTGTGTGTGAGAGAGAGAGAGAGAGAGAGAGAATGCATTTACTAATTAAACCCTGAACAAATGAGTGGATGTCTGTTGCTGAATAACAGGTAAGGCTACTATTAATTGCACTATCACATATGTTTTAATAGTGTGAAATAACTCTTGCTCCACAGATGCTCCACAATAATAAAGTTCTCAGGCTGCATCCATGATAGGACATGCAGTCATCCACTGATGCCTCCACCAAAAAAGACTGCTTAAAGAATCTTCCTGGCTAGGCATTTTTGGACATCTACTGTACGTAGGCCTACTTTTTTCACTCCGTGTTTATTTTTTCTACACTGCCTGCAGCGCATTATGATCAGGCAGCAAATATAGATACGATGGGATGTGTGATAAATCCTCTGCTATGTATTTCATGCAAACCTTCATCAGTGATCATTAAAACTAAATTCAGCTTTTTTAACCCGCTCATGAACCACTAATTTCAATATCTGTAATCGTTAAGCTTTGATGAAATCTTTGGTGGTGAAGATGACTTGCAGCACTTCAACTGTCTCATTAGCAGTAAACCTCACACAGTGCACATTAAGCCTAGCACAGCAAAACAAAAAAAAAGTGATGTGCATGATGCCATGATCAATATTTAATGCAGTGTTTACAGGAGGGATATAGGACGATCAGAATGCATGAATTCTACCGAGGCAGCGTCCTCGGTGAGTAAAGCAGAAACCAAAGCGGGAAAGCTAATTCCTCATCTAAGCACAGACCTACTTACAATGCAGGGGCGATGAGTGGATCATCAAAGTGGGTTGAAGATAGAAAGAAAAAAAAAATAGCAGCTAGGGATTTAGCTCTGTCCATTTATGTCAACAGGTGATGTTTCAAAAGTCTACAACAGCCCCTACGTGTAAAATGCTTGTAAAACATTTCAGAAGAGCAGATTCAGGATATGTGAAGAGGTCACTTTGGGACATGTAAATGTGCTCGGAGAAAAGTAGTGAATTTATAGCGGAGCAAATGTATCAACCAAACATTGAAGTGTGCATAACTGAGCTGCTCAATGACTCAGTACTCAGATCCTTTTCTTATTAAATAAAAGTACAGAAGCATGCTTTTTATCAGGTAAATAAACTTGAAGAATCAAAAGTAAAAGTTCTCATTATGCAGAATGGCTCTTTTGTAAAGTATTACCAGAAAATTATTATTATCCATTGTTTAGTACTACAAATACATGTAAGGACATTTTTCACATCCTGTAAGAAAGGTGGCAGTGCTAGTTTGCCGTTTTGTCTTCAGCAAAGAACAGCAACTTTGTCAAGGAAGGATTTTCCAGAAAGGGGAGAGTAACTCTAAGGAAATGCAGACTGAGTCAGTAGTAAACCTTGTAGATGATTGTTTCAATTTAAAGAAAAGATGAAAGAAGAATATGACTTGGATTAAAGACCTCATATTATGCTCATTTTCAGGTTCATAATTGTATTTAGAGGTTATACCACAATAGGTGTTCATGGTTTATTTAAAAAAAAAAACTCCACAGTAGTACTCCAAATTGCTGCAGCTCCTCTTTTTACCCTGTGTGTTGAGCTCTCTGTTTAAGCTACAGAGTGAGGCATCTCGCTTCATTCCCATTTTTGTTGGGAGTCGCACATGTGAAGTACCTAGGCAAGGACTACTAGCTAGTCAGACAAACAAGCTAATGTGATCCAAAACAAACCCCATTCAGCCGGTAACCTATGGCTATGTCTCAGCTGTATATGTTTGAACCTGAGTCTGATCCTGAACCACATCCTTGACCAACTGCCACTTTGCTCATTTAAAGCCAAAATGTTCCTCTCTCATGGGTGGGCCAAATTCTCTGGGTGGTCAAAGCGAAGAAAGGGGAGGAAATTTTGCCCTTTATGACATCATAGGGGCAAGATTTCAGATCGGCTCATCTGAGCTGTCATTTTCTCAGGCCAAGCAGGGTACCCAGGGCTCGGTTTTTACACCTATCATCATTTCTAGACACTGGGGGATCATAGGCATGCGGGGGGAACTCATATTAATGACAACTCAAAGGGACATTTTCATGCCATGGGACCTTTAAATGTTTAGCACTTTGTGATTTTGTATCTGTGAAAGGTGCCAAATAAATAAACCTTACTGACATACTGTATATCAGTATTATATCAATTCACACATATAGTACATAAAAGTCTACATATTAAATGTCAAGGAGTCCTGTGTGGTCCATGCTGGTTAGGGTAGGGATAAAGGGTCAATACATTAAAAGGGAAATTTGGGACGGAGCCCTGTGTTAATGTGTAATTGCTTTGAGCCTGTGGATCTTCGGCTAACAGAGCCCATTCATAGCCGGGCCCCGGCACCACTGACCTACTTACATATGAATCAGATAGGGGAGAGAGGACGAGATAGTGTTACAACACGGGCTGTCATATTGGGATATTAATAACAGGCTTTTCCGCTCCAATTGAGGAGTGACTGTAGTTCAAGATGTTTAGCTTTTCTAATAAAATTATAGGCTGGCCACCCAAACATTACACATGGCTGCACCTTTCCAATATCACTGCTGGGTTTTGTGCTGTTGTGTCACATTGGAGCCTCATCTACATCATTTTCTACTGAAGATCCAAAACTGACATGTTACAAAACACTTTTGTCCCCATTCTGTGACTCAAACGAAAATGTTGTTTAATGGTTAGCAGTTATGATCTCTGGCCCCCATTCTTATTTTGAATCAAGTAGTGATGACGCACCTTGCCAAGCAGATTGTAATGTGACACACCTGATGGACTTAAGGGGCTCACGACCATCCACAACCTTGTGTCAGCTTTAAACATGGTGCACCGCTGTTAGTTCTCAGAAAAGTGTTTGTTTACACGTACCCGTGTATAAATGCCGTCCCGAGCACGCCAAACCTATAGGTGGCAGTGTAACGAGAAGCTCAAGCTCATGTTGGCCAATCAGAATCCCAATAATAGCAACAACAGCAACAAATCACTTCTTCTCCGGCGGCAAAAACCTCCTTTTGTCTCGGCTTAAATGGAAACGTGCAAATGAAGATTTTCAAAATCTCTGGCAGAAATCTCTTAAGAAAGAATCGTTTTCAGAGGCGAAGGTAAACAAAGGGCACAAACAAAGGGAAATGCCTCAGTTTTTCAAAATGACCATGTACGGGTAAATGTGGTAATCATGTGTGCGATGCATCTAACCACATCAACTCAAAACAGTCTGCACTCATTAAACTGGTATAAGAGCTCCGATTCCTCTCGTCATATTTTATTAGCAAAGACAGAATACAGCAGAAAAAAACATGCCCGCCTCAACCCATCTTTAATGTGTTGTAATAATGGACTCCCCCCACCATCTTACAGCTGCAAGCCCTCAGTCATTAGCTGATCCAGTTAGATGATGCAAAAGGTATAAGGAGCAGTAACAACCTCATAGCAAGTCATTAATGTGAGACAGTCTGTTCAACCAGTGAAGAAAAACCCTCAAATTGCAAGCAACCGTTTTATAAAAATCTGTATGTAAAACAAACAAGTCCTTCTAACCAAAAGACCACATAGGTTGGTTGTTCCTACCGTCTAATACAACCCAGCGTTTAATAAATAAGACCCCACCGGGCGCAGGAAATGCAACCCACGTGTGTTTTCCATCCTGAAATTTGAATGTAACCGCCACGGTTTAAAACATGTTGGTTAGATTTAGGCAACAAACTGTTTGGTTAAGTTTAGAAAAAGATAACAGATAACATCAGTACATTTGTTATTTTACTTCACTTCCGTGCATACATACATGACGTAAAAGCGCATGTGACTCAGAAGGTGACGTAGTTCTGTTGTTTAGTTAAAATTACTTGCCGTTAGTTTTGGATTTTTCAAACCGATTTGAAATGGGACAAACTTGACTTCCTGCTTTCTCCCATCTTAATCACTACGCACACTAGAGGGCTAATACGATGGCGTCTCGTAAAACTATACTTTATGAAGAATATTTGGACGTGATAAGAAATCACACATCGCTATGATTAATTTACACAGAATCATCTTATAAAATGTCCAAGAAATGATACTTAGAAGTACATGGCATACTTGTAGTAGGGAGTCAAAAGTTTTAGAGTACAGGGAAAGTGTGTTTTGCATCACCAGATTAAGGCCCTGTTTATTTTGAAAAACTGAAACAGTTCCCTTCGTTTACATGAAAACCGAGAATTTGCCTCTTAGTACGGGTCTTTATAAATCCACCGGCCAGAGTGGAGATTTTGGAAATCTTTTATTCATGTTTGCATGGAAACTGAGACAATCAGAGGTTTAGGCAGCCGAGGAAGTGATTTGTTGCTGTTGTTATTATTGGGATTCTGATTGGCTAGAGTGGCATTGAGCTTCTCGTTACACTGCCACCTACAGGTTTGGCATGCTCTTGAAGAAAGTGACGACATACAGAGAGACACAGGTACGTGTAACCAAACACTTTTCTGAAAACTGACAGCGGTGCACAAAGTCATTTTTGAAACTGGAGGGGTTAAAATGACCATTTTAAAAATAGCCGGCCACGTGTAAACGTAGCCTTAGGGAGGCTGTGGACATATCTTCATTAAGTTTGTTTCAAAACCCCTGCTCACACACAAGTGTTTGAGTTATGAAGGCTGATTAAACCCCTTTTTCAGGTTGACATTGGGTAACTGCCATGCGTTTTGAGGACACAAACCTCCAAGCATTTAAAAACAAAGACATTTCACTGATATTTATATTTAAAAAGGATCTCAAAAGATTGCCAGGAGAGTTGGGCAGGTGTCAATCAGGAACAGTGTGTACCCGCCCACGCAGTGCTGAGAGGTCTAATCAGCTAAGTGACAACACCTGTGCGGGGTGTGCAGAAGCTCAGGAGGCCACCGGCTCCAGAATTGTATGCATTTTGGTGAATACTTGGAAAGTCAAGTATTGAAGCTCACCATAAACATGAATACGTTTATTAACTGCAGCAATGTCTGTCTCTTCTGTGAGATTGCATTCATTCAATTTTAAACAGTGGAGCATAACAAACAATTTCAAGATTATTATTTTAAGATTGATAAAACAAAGATTATAAGATAATTTGGCCCTTTGAGAGGAGGTAGCACCAGAGATAAAAGTAGAAGGCAGGGCATCAGTGAAAAACTAGAAAACAAAAAAAAGAAAAGCAGTGGCGGGCAAGCGAGGGAGATGTTTGATGTGTAAATACGCCACACAGCCGGTGATGTTTTCCCTGCAGAAATGCAGGTAAATAACACATGAGTTTGGTTCATATTTAGAATCCTATTCAAATGGGTGTCAGCAGACATCATTAGCATGCGAGAATGAATCATGTGCTTCCTTGATGCTATTGTCATGAGAGGTTCAAACCGCTAAGATGGCAATACATTCAATTCCTGAGAAGATTTTCAGATGTCTCCAGAATTAAAATTGTTAAAAAGTTCAGATTAAAGTTTACCAAATGAACATGAACAACACATTTCCATATTGTGTTTCAGTGTAGTTGGACATGCAAGGGATTTGTGGAATATTTTTTGGCATTGAATCAATGAATTCTGTGCCCAAAGGAATAGCTAACGACGTAGAACCTTCTCTCAGCAGGAGAAGCTTTGTCCCGCTCATGTAAAACTTAGCACTTGATTTAATTAGATCATCTTGTTTCGAAGCCAGAAGGAAGAGCATATGGTGCACTTTTTCCCCTCCCCTTCGCTCACATACAGTAGCTCTGTTCTATTTTCAGTATCACGGAGTATCAGCTTTGAAGCTGCGGGTCTCTCCTCCAAACTTTGGCGGCGCCCTGTAGTGAGACAGGGTCAAACAGACCTGTGTGGTACAGGACCCGAACAGCAGCCAAGGACGGGCCCACATTAAAAGCATTAATTACTTCTCCCAGACACAGTGTGTGAGCAGCTTTTTCCCCCTTAATGTGATTCAAAAGAGACAAACAAGGACAGGGTGATATATTCACTTAACTGACTCGCTCGTCGGGTCTGTGATTGGTTCTGTGTCTTAGTTTTGCAGCCTTATGCCCCCCTGCGCTAAAACTGTTGTGTTAGCAATGCTGTTGCAATTCTCGGTATGCATACGTTTAGACTTTTTGTAAAAATTGCGCTAAAATACCATGCTGTCTGACTGCATGATTAAGTGCATGGGTGCCTGCTTAAATGTATGCATGCCCAAGCAACAAAGTTGGGGAAAAAATATTTGTTTGCAATTTTTCAAGCGTCTATTGGTGAAAAACTCCATTCAAGGGGGGAACCAAAACAGCATCATGTAAAATAACCTGGTCAAACTTGCAACACATTCTCACTCCCAACGTATCAAAAAGCAACGCTTGGTCAGGTGCCTTTGGAGTTTGTTACCGACGCAAAATTCTCCTTTAGCGTTCTTTGGTTTTCACATTTAGACCCGCTTTCGCGTTCGGACCTCTTGATGCCACTTTTTGACGCTCTCTAAATGCCGAAACAGATATATGATTCGGGAAATGCCAATATTAGATTGGCCAATAATATCGGCCCACCTATATATCGATCGAGCTCTAACATCCACCGCCCCACCCCAATCTCCCTAGGCAGATTTTTGGTCTTTCATACCAATCGTCACAGTTGTCGCTGTTAATACTACTTAATCTTACAGCGCCGTGACCGAGCTGCTGGTGGATTCCATACAGGCGCTAAAGGGTGATTTTTACGTCGGTATGTGACGCTGAGAGCCACTGATCAAACATCAGTATTTAACGTGTTGGGAGTTAGAACAGGTTGCACAGTAAAAAGACGATCGAGAAAATTGCTTTTCATGGTCTTTAAGTTTAATCTGTCAGCTGAAGCCACAGGGAATCTAACCACGTACAAGCCACCAGGTAACAGGGAATTTACGTAACCTTTTTACACCAGCACATCTTCATTTTTTTGGTCAGAAGACACCGTCCTTCATCTAAAAACGCTCTCATAGATTGTTTGCTCAAGCAGCGGTTACGACTCATATTAAAACTTATAGTGGCGCCGCCCTCCAGTAGGCTCCCGTGATTTTTACGGGATTAAAACACGATAGTTACAAAGTATAAGAGTGCCCAATTCCTTGTAAGGAAGGATGGGTTGTTATCAAACGTAACCAAACTGTGACCGTTTCCCAACAGCTGTTGTGTTCTTATGTCTAGATATGAGGACCGCTCCTGTGACTTGTGAGATGAAACGCTCCTGTTGGGTCTTATTTAAAGGTAGGAATTAACAACTTATATTGTTGGATGTTTTGGAGGACTTGCTGGGGCAGAAACCAAGACCATACCGGCCCATTGACTCTAATGGAATGGTACATATATCATGGTATTCTTTCCTGAGCTTCACTCTCCAGTGCACAGAGGGAAAGGTTGTTGGTGGAGTGGCAGGAGGAGATGAAAGTCTTGTGCGGCTTGACATTTGGAGACAAAAAGGAAGAAAAAAATATTATATACTGAAGAGGGCTTACTAGGTCGATGAACAAAGAAAGCAATATGGTTTGCTCTCAGAATAAATTGGGAGATTTTTTATATATGGCTCTGTTAGCTGTCAACAAACAATTTCTCATATTTCTTCGACCCTTCCCCTACCGTCTCCTCCCAGATGTTTTATATCTTTGCTGATGAATTGGTCAAGTACAGTTGGGAAACAAATGTGAAGTTGTTAATGGATTTGGGAGAGGTGAAAAGCAGGCAGTTTCCACATTGTGCAGTTGTTTATCATGCAAGTGCACTCTGTGCTGAGTGGTTGCATTAGTTGCTTAAGGATTCAGCCAACGGTTGTAGTTTGAACAAACATTTTCGATTCATTATTTCTTCTATGGGTTGCTTATTTTAGCTCATAATTGTATATAATGATGTGCAATATATGATATTTGATTAGTTTAGGAAGAAAATGCATGACTAATTGTAATTATACGCACAAAATCTTAGTTCTCAGTTAGCTCAAATGTCTATACTTGCATACCATTTATTAGCATTTCTTTTACAAGATAAGGAACATATAGACGTATTATTATGAATATGTCAGTTTGATTCAGTCATCAGTTCTATCGTATTTCCTCAGTTGGGAGACCACATTTCCCATTTCTCCATCAGCATATGTCTAACAGAATAAGGTGATAAAATTATTTCAGTGAAACTCAACTGAATATTTCATGATGCTGGCAAAAGCTATCGACAGCAGGATCTCACACTTCTCTCCTGTGCTTTTATTTGCCATTAAATCATTCGAAAAATGACAAATAGAATCCAGGCTTTGTCATTTGCTGATGCAAATTCAGCCACTAAAACATATGCATGAGTTAGCATAGAGAGACTTATGCATGTGCACGCTGATTACAAATACTGGCTTTGTATATCACAATGTGACACATTGTGTTTTATGTTCTATATATTAAAAATAGAAGAACCAAGGCCCTTCTCTGTTGCTCTCCGCAGATTGAGACGCCTACAAGAACAGCCACTAAACTAGCCCCTGGTTGGCTCCTTGGACTGGCCTTACCCACATTCAGTGCCTGAGATAGTTCAGTCTGTTTCATACAAATTGCCATTTGAATGATTTGCAATCCTGTTCCTACAATGCGGGGCTTGTCTGTGTCTGTGTGTGTGTGTGTGTGTGTGTGTGTGTGTGTGTGTGTGTGTGTGTGTGTGTGTGTGTGTGTGTGTGTGTGTGTGTGTGTGTGTGTGTGTGTGTGTGTGTGTTTGTATTCTTGTTTAAGTATATTTGTGGGGTCCAATAACTGGGAGTTCAGTATACTTGTGGGGTCCAGACAACTTTGTGGGGTCAAAATGCTGAACCCCATAACTTTACAGGGCTGTTTGAGGAAGAAGATTTGGTTTTAGGATTAGTGTTATAATTAAGTAGGGTGAGGGTAAAAAGTGAATGTTAGGCATTTAGTTGTGATGGTTAAGGTTAGGGTAAGGGGCTAGGGAATGCATTATGTGAATGATGGGTCCCCACAAAGATAGTGCCACGCACTGTGTGTGACTGTGTGTGTGCGTGTGTGTGTGTGTGCTCGCTCTAGTGTGCGCATGTCAATCTGCCAGTTGATGTCTGACCCTTTCTGCTCCTATTCTGGTGTTTTGTCCCTTAGCCCTTGTAATATCTTTCTTTTTGGTATTTCAATTTTAAAAAAACACCTGGGGACCAACTTGCCCAAACTTGATTTTGTATAGATAAGAGTCACCTGGAATCATCCCCCTCAACCGCATTATGCCAAAAAATAAATATATATATTTTTGTAGACAAGGGAATATTCATTTATGGAAGTGTGAATGTACCACCTGAGGTCACAGCACATGGAGGTAATTCATCACTGTCATTTCAACATCAACACCTTTCCGGCAGGTCAAAATGCTTCCTCTGATTAGACATCAAGTGGAGACAGCGATGCCAAGGAGAATCAAACCAGTGAAGCATCTTTGGCCTGCAGGAGGATTTTTGCAGTCAGCTAAGCATCTTCATCCAGTCCTATGAGAAACATTTGATTATAATGAGGTTATGTCACTCACAGCAATTTAACATCATTTTACGGAGTGCTCCTTTGCTCCACAAAGAAAACTGCATCCTTGTGAATCATTTTCAACAACAACAAACAAAAATCAACAATCACAACTGACTTGAATAAGCACCTGTATCTCAATGAGAAATGATGATTATGATTTGCAAAGCCATCAGAACTATTATTTTTGAATGTATTATGCTACGTGTCAACCCTGATTACATGCCTATACCCATAACATTTAAATTGAGTTTAGTGTTTTACAAAATTCCTATTTAAGCACAATTACCATGCATTTATGTGATGTATCAATTTTTAGTATTATCAGTCCTCACAAAATGCATTTCCATTAGCATCCATGTATTTGGTTACCCAGTTTGGATCATCATCATAATTTGGTTCAGATCATGTTCCTGTGGTAGCAGGCCACATCTTGAGTAAGAGTTAATGAAGGTTTGATGTAAAATTACTGAGCCTGACACATACAGTATTTATTGGGAATGTCCTTTTTTCCCAATGTTATGTGTATGTGTCATGAATATTTTTTACAATTGAGTTTCTCTGATTCTGAGGAGGAAAAATATTATAAATATAGCAAATAGGCCTACTTGAACTGATATTGATGTTAATTTAGATGGCTTAAATTTGTTTTGCTGCTGCCCCCCTCCACAGCAGAACATTGCTTAGGTCCTGTGCTGGTACTGTTGCCTGTGTCTTCAAACTGAGAGCGCTAGGTTTACCGTCTACTGTAGCTACTGACTACATTTAGGTAGGCTACTTCATATAACCCTTCATATAACTTTGAAAAAGTAGCACAGCGAAATTCTGTGTTTTCTTAAAAAAATTGGTTCCACAGGCTTGATGTAGCTGTGTGCTCACTGACAACATGCTAGCCAGCTGGGAACATGCTAGCCAGCTGGGAACATGCTAGCCAGCTGCAAACTTTCTTGCATTAGCTAGTTACAATAGCTTTTAAAGCATCTTTTTCTGTTGTTTTCTCTGTACTGGGCTGCTTACTTCCTACTGGCATTGAGTTCTCTGAACTGTTTATCATTTTCTTTTAATAAAGTCATAGAAGTAGGACTAAAGACTGCTTAGCTAGGAAGCTTGCTAACTGTAAGGTAGCAGACTCAATAGCTTGGTCATACATTTTGGATGTTGTTTTTTACTGTTTGTTGTATTGCTTGTTGAATTGCTTCATTAATGTTTTTAGTGGAATTATCTTTTTGTAATCATTCAATTTTTAATTCAGTTTTCTCTCTCTTTTATATAAGGGAAGGACAATGAATCAGCCTTTTATGCTTCTTTCCTCTCCTGCACTGAAATTGCTTGTTTCTATTATCTATTGAATGCATTTTATATCTTTGTGCAAAAAAAACTAAACTGTTTATTTCAAAGACGTAAGCTATTGAGTCCTGCCTCACATCTGTCTTAGTCTTTTGTTAAGCAGTTTATGCTCCAACAGAGTAGAATTAAATAAAAGAGGAGTGGTGCAACGCAGCTAATAAGCTACAATAACTTCTTCCATTTTAAGCACTCTGGCTTTCCGTTCCCTCAAAGCTTGCTATTGCTATTGCGTAGCAATTGCTATTATCATTGCTTTTGCTGACCCTAACCCTTACACTCAAGTCAATTGGACTGCAAGTCAACTTAAGTTAACTTAAATGCTGATGTGACTGGGCCATTACCAGGACACTTAATGTTATTAGTTGTGCTTCTCACGCAACATGTCAACATTTCATTTGTGAAAAAAACGTATAGCTGACTAAAAACTGGCAAACAAACATCACGGCCATGCTTTAGAATCCAGTTGTTAATTGAGTTGTATTTTTTAAAGTGAAATATGTTGTTAACATATGTCTGTTGTTGTTCTCTTCGTATTTGCATTGATAAAACTGGACTGGCTACAGCTTTTAAAGCTTGTGCTATAGGCCCACACTGTCTAGAGCCAAGCTGACTGATGGGGAGAATAATTCATTTAATAGTTTTCAGTTGACACTATTCAATGCTGTCATCAGGCATCTCCCCTGGTACCAGCAGAAGCCCAGACTAATGGCCCTCCCACGCATGCAAGCACACACACACACACACACACACACACGCACACTCCAACATCACTGCAAACAAGAATTCATATATTTATTTACATAATGTCCAGGAGGAAAACTTCCACTCAACTGCTTTACATCTCCCAACTGGTTTCTCTCTTTCTCTCACTCCTACGGTATACTTTTTGCAAAAGAGTAAATCTATTAAACTCAATAAGTTTCATTCCATGTGGAAAATAATAGAGCAAACTGTAAATGGTCCTCAACATATAGAAAACCTCTTCAATCTTGAACTGAGTGTTGGAACGTCTTTACCTGTTGTGCCTCGGCAGCACGGCTCTTATCACCCCTGATTCAGTCAACCTGATTCTGTTTAAGGGCTGACTTCACATTACCTTTGCATGTGCGACGTGTCATCAAACGTTACCCAAAATGACAGCTGGATCAGGAAATGCCAAGCACACGCTGCTAGAAGTACAAAAAAGATGTTTCATCATCAAAACCGAGCTGGATCAAATAAACTTGGATGATGCATCTTTAATAGCGCCAAGGCAGGCATCAGAAAGGTTTTTAAGGAATAATACACCCTTCGGTATTCTTACACTGTTAGTTATCAACAATATGTAAAGCGAGCCTGCTAATTAGTACACGTTGATGTGTGTGTGCATATAAATACTGTCATGCCCTTAATACAAAACTTTGTGTTTTGCACTGGTATCTATTGCATTCTGCTCTGCTGTGGCTACTGCAAGAAAAGAGCGTATCTTCTTATTGTATGATTGATGATTCTAGTCATCCCCTGTCCAGGTCCAGATCACAGAGGGAGAAGGCTAAACAGGGTAGCCCAGACATCCTCTCAACTGACTCCATTCCACTGAAAAGAAGAGTTTTCCTTCTCCGAGTTCCCCTCGGATGTCTGACCTCTTTACCCCTATCTCTACGACGTAATCCCATTCTTTTGATCATTACCCAAAGATCATAACCATATATGTGAGGTTAGGAAAGGAGAAAGGTCGTTAACTTGGTTTTGCCTTTGGACATGCCCCCTCTTCACAAAAGTCAGCTACAAGGCATGCATTTATAACAGTACTGTACCAATCCACCTGTCAATGTCATGCCCCATTTCTGATTTCCACCAACTCCGAAGCAGATGTGCAGAGCTTCTATTTTTGCCGGACGCCAGCGAGCTCCGCAGTAATTCACCACACGACACATAGTGCGGGATAGGAAGTGGAGCAAAGAAACTAAATTAAACATCTGTTTAATTTTCAAAATAAAATACACCATGCTCACCGTGGATCATATTTCCCTGCACTACACCTTGAAAATGTCATAATGGGCAGAGAGAGGCCTGAAGTCAACAGGTCAGGGGTCTTGTGGTTATGTTTATAGAAACTACAGCCTGTTAATTTGTGCGATTAAATGTGAATTTGTGAGTTCTCGTGGGTCTTTGTGACTTCAACTGTCATGGGGACAACCCTTCCACAACAAATCCAGACCTGGTGGGTATTTAAGGACGGTGGGGCACAGAGCCAACACGCAGCGGAGCCGACACGCAGGCGTTCTGCAGTTGGTGAAAATCCAGGGTCATACATCTAGCTCCTGACTCTCATCCTAAACCTTCCCGGTGCCCAGGAGGACACAAGCCGATGGAGCCGATGAAACCTAATTATCCGCAAAAAGCAGACGATGCTGATGCAATGCTCAGATCCCAGTACCAGACATTCTCCACCCCCTCCCGCGCCCTGGGATTCTGTCCATGGCAATCACAAACGGAATAGGCTGCAAGGCAAAATTATTGCAGAGCCAAACACCCACTGAGAGCCCGCTTGCCTTCCTGCTGAGTACACAGACACAACCAATGATTGTTGTCGAGGCGTTATCATGAGCATTCAGGCCCTTTATGGTTGCCCCTGTCAGATTTAAGACCTTGCAGGGAACTTTTCAGTTTACTGTTTATATGTTTCATTTTTCAAAATGTATGTGCAAATGCCTACTATTGAGCAAATTGGAGGCCAGGTATCGTTACAGTATAGAAAAAGAGAATGGCAGCTACAGAGGTTAATAGGTTCCCACCAGCATCTCATTTTTAGTCTCCCAGCAGGTTAGTCTGGCCATGCTGCTCAGGAAGTGTCATGTGATGTCATGTTGTTTTGATTTACTCAGTGATCGACGGGAATAACACAAATCTGGCATGAAACCACAACACGCGCCCTGATAGAAAAGGAACAGAGTCAACATATGTGTTTATTTAAGACAATATTGCAAAAGCAGAAGCCACATGCTGTTCAACATGATGTATCATATCAATGAAGGCAACAGTGTGACAAGGTCTTAAATTTAGTTTTGAACAAACAATATGAACCTATATGACTTCAAGCAGGTAAGGCACACCTGCAACAGACAGTAGCGCTTTATTGTGGTGAATCAATCATGGCTTTAGAATCTTTACAGCCATTAATGGTGATGAGAAAATACACATGGGATATACTTTAAGGTAATTTCGGTTACGTTCTTCCCTTAGGCATCAGATACCAGATGATTTGGATATCAATTTATTGAGATTAGAGGCAAATATAATGAAAGCACCTCAGTACAGTCAGATTCAGATTCTTTATTGCACTTCTATACGCTAAATTGATTTAGTTCCACTTGTATTCCTCTTCAAATTCAGTCTCCTGCTTTTATAGTAAATCCACCTGAATCTACAACCCTCTGACTCCTGTTTTATTTATTAATGTACGTCTATTTTTTATCTATGTTTAGTGTTTTGTTTTACAAATAGTTGCCTTTCTTAGTTTCTTTTGACACACATATCCATTATTTTCATAAATGATAAATCAAGAAGATACATATACATGCCCACTACTTCTTTGACTTGCTTCTTTTGTAACTCCTCCATAAGCAAAAAAGGGGATACGTCTTATGAGCATATGCTTTTCCTAACTAATTACTAACTAATTACAGCGCTAACATTCAACAAGGAATCCATTCGACCACTCATTTGTCATAAAGTGACAGACTATCATCAAAATCCAGACGCTTCTCTCTTCCTTTCCACCCCTCCTTACCATTTTGTTGTTGTCACAAACTGTTAAATTCAGTTGCTTTTCAGAGAAGGGTGCAGCCGTGCCTGTCTGACATGTAGAGGATACTGAGTACTAGCACAGGTGTGCACTTGGCAACTAGAGTCTCACGCAGAAACAGCTCTGACAGCTGAAAAATCAGTATGATATCTCACTAACCTCTTCAAAACACAGACATCACTCCCCTGCGTTTTAATAGCAGTACAAAATAAGGTAGGGAATGTATATAGGGCGGGCAATTTTACTTGTGAATTAGAAGTTTGTACAACACGTGAAAAATTATGTGTGAACTCTGAGGACCAAAACCAAAGCAGACTGTCCACTGTGAATACTAAATACATGGAGGAAACTTGCGCTTAATGTGTTAATGTGTTAACCTACACCCAGGTGCCTGGAAAAGCTCACTATGCCAATTTGTAGGATTCCACCTGCCTAAGAATGACTTGTAGGTTAACAGTCTGGATACATAGCTTGGCATCATGTTCATTCACAACCGTTAGGCCTCCTCTGCACCCTGCGTCCATCTTTATCAGCAGGATTCTGTATTTGTTTTGAAGAGAGCAAAACCCTGCAGCAATCGGTGTGTGGGGGGGTGGTCATTATGGGAGCCACATCTCCAGCAGTAGCTGGTAGCTACAGCCTTCGCTGTGGGGCAGCTGCTGACAGGATGGAATTAAACTCAATTTGAGCTTGGAGAGTGAAGGCTGTGACCATGAGAATTTTTTACAGCAAGCCCTTGGACATCGCAGACACTGTTATGAGGTTGTTCTCAGCAAAGTGTCCTGCATTGCATCAACTGTCAAAGGAGTGTGAAAGTTGCAAGACATGGTGGAGAATTGCAGAACCTCCAGTGTGATATTGTGCCCTATAATGTAATATGTATTGCCATTTCTCTGGCAAATGTGTGTGGTGTGTGTTCGCAGGTTTAGCAGTACTTGTGAGGAACGATAACACAGACTGTCTTGTGAGGACATTTGGGGTTGGAAGACATTTTTTGCTGAATGAAAGTTGTTGAATTGAGAGTGGGAGCGTTCTTCTCATTGAACTCTCGGCAAGAAAGTGACACGCGTACTTTCCAAATATTTCCATTGTTGGTGCGTGTGAACAAATTACAGACAAGGAAATTTTGCTTAGGGTGCCCTCTATGAGCTTTACGTTGGTCACAGAATATACATCTGTGATCAGATTATGTCTGAACGACAACCACATCTTTGTTTTATTTTGTCTGCAGGGGGACATAAATTATTATGTGTGAAAGCCTGTATGTTACATATCTTATGTATAATATGCCACTCAGGAAACATATGTGTAAAAAGGATGGAGGGTTAAATGGGATTGATTCACCAATGCACTTAGAGTACACAGCAATAATAACAGTCGCAGCCTGTTCTGCATTTAATGCATCACTCTGGACATAGGCATGTCCTTGAGTCATCTGTCTTTGTTGACTCATTTCATTTCACCCATAAATCCACTTTTGTCTTTGCTCTTCTTTCTGTAATTTACTATTTCTCCTCGATTATGTCCACAGCGGTTGATGCAATGTGCTAGCAGCCACTCATTAATGCCAAAGTCAATGGGAAGACGAAAGGGAGGCAAAATGATTTGCACAGGACTGTGGGAGTTAGCTGCACGGCTGTCAGATACCCTGGGGTTACACAGGAAGGAAATTGGATCTAGAGGGAATGAGAGGAGGGCGGGTGATGTCATATATTACGATAGATCAGTGGAGAGAGGTGTGGTATCACTCATTACAGAGAGCAGTGAACACAGCCGAGCTGCTGTGTAACATGACAACTGGCTGTATGAGCCATAAACTCCAACAGGGTCTTATACGTTGGTGGCAGTAACTAACGGAGCAGCGTACTGTGAGGGTGTAATTTACTACCAGAACTATGAATCTGCATTGACGATTGCACCTGTAAAAAGGCAAGACAGTCTTCATATTGTTGTCAATATCTGTAGTTATTTCTGTTTGTCAGTGTAAGCTCTTTTAGTTAAGGTTATTTATCATCTCCTGTAACAAACAAACAAAATGTCGAAGGCTCATAACTACTGTGTGCTCGCCTTTTTTTTGTGGTTGCTGCAAATAAAAGACGAATCAGTGTGTTTGCTTTGACACGAAAATAGATTTTGTACTGCGGCCCACATGGCTCTCTCAGTCAGTGCATTATTAATGATGTTGTGCTGCGATAACACTGCAACTGTCCGGTACAGGATGGGCTGGGACACAAAAGGAAAAAAAAGACTGTATTTGGCACCAGGATGCTCAGGCATCCAGGCTTCATGATCATGGCTTAATACGATTAATATTGTGTTAGTTCGTTATTTACTATAATAGGTAAACAGCTTTTTTTTTTTTCTGAGAACCATCTTTCATTAATTTCTTGTTCTTCGATTGGTTTTCTCGTTTCTGGAGGAATGAAAAGAAAATTGAAGCAAATAGACTACAAAATGTTGATGTTTTGGCTCAGTAGTGACAGAAGGAGTTTGCAGTATCGTCATTTTGACACTCCTTAGTTCCAGGGTGCAAATTGGACCTGTGCAGCTTAGTGCCAGCATCCTTGGACTTTCAATTGGGCTCATTTAGGCATAAACTGGCCTCAGAGAGATAATGAGGCTGGGGAACACGGAATTAGCTTCAAGCCAAGTCACAAAGCATTCAGTACCTGATTCTCAGTTGGACAGATGGCAGAATTGCAGCCCGATGGCGTAAATATGCACAGAGACAGAGAGAAAGAGGGAGAGGCAGAAGAACACACACACACATACACACACACAGTCACACAGCCATGTCTCAGTGTTACTCTAGGCCTTTGGCCAAGAAAGAACTCAATGTTTCATACGGAATAAAGTCCCTGTATGAAACCTGGGACTGACTCGTGAGACAATGCCAAAACAGCTGTCAGGGGCTAGTCACAGTTTCGGTCCACAGGCCATTTATTTTGTGATGATATGAGGATTTGAAAAAAAGATTTCAAATTTAGCGACCATCACGCGTAGCACACATAGACCGTTAATATTAATAATATACAGTCTGCGGTAGCACACCATGTTCCAAATCCTCCTCCAGTCAAACGTCATGGACCTCTGAGTTATTGGACTTCCTGTGCTAATAAGGTCCACGGAGCTGATTACTGTAGTTTGAGGATCATGATATCTTTCAAAGTACACTCAAACGTGTGTGGCGGTATTAGCTGTACCCTGCTAAGCTTCCCAGTTTCTCAGGGACAGTGTTAATCCACCTATACTTAGAGTTGTCTCCCACCTCTTCCATGATCCGTAATGATCAGCAGAGCTAATAAAAGCATGGGCAGACAGCAGCTGGTGATAACATGTTATCCTCACCATCTAATCCCCCTTCTAATTAGAGATGCTGATTTAGACAAAAGAAATGTGAAAAATTGAAAGAAGACGTTTTGAGACACCCAATGTGGTTGTTTTTATTGAAGTAGTCAAATAAAGGTCCATACTGGTGGATTTGTATGTCTAAGACCATTAATTCCACATCACACACAACATTGCTGTCGACCAATTTCCAAAGCATACCAGAAGTTTTTAGATTGATTTCACTCCTTCCAGGCAGCCGTTTGTTTCCAGACATTGGTTTCATTTCAGCACTTCAGAGAACCTCATTAACTTAGAGATAAATTAAAAATGGCTTTAAATAGATAATCCATCACAGTGAATTTAGATTTTAATCCTTTTATTTTTGGTATGAGGTGTGTTACCAGTTTGGAGTGCATCGAAAAGTCTCCTTGTTGGAGCATTCACAGACACTGACTTCCAAGACTATAGGCTGCCAAACAACTAAGCTTTAAAACTGAATTTATTAATATTTATTTTAGTTGCTTAATGGCAACACAGTCCACAGAAGTATTACTCAGTATTACAGCTGTTACCTGGAATACAGCGTAGGCTGCAGTCAATGTAGGCAACTTCTGATACGATCCTGTTAGTTATGGGAATTTAAGAATTAAAAATGAACAAAGGCAGAAAAGAATTTAAAAAAAACAGAGAAAGAGATACAAAAAGTTGCTGAGACGAAAAGAAAACCTGATTACCAACTTGTATATGTCACATGTTTTCCTTTGCCTGGGAGGTTGTGTTTTTGGTTCAGCTTGTTTGTTTCAAGTTGTTATTTTATAAAACTTAAAACTGGTAAAGTTTTTAATTTCACCATTCCCCTCTTGATTTGATCCCGGTTTTTGTGTGTGTGTGTGTGTGTGTGTGTGTGTGTGTGTGTGCAAGGACAAGGTAGAGATGTGTTCCCGGTGACATCATCTACTCCTGTCACTCACCTCTCCTCCCCATTATCTTGCACATGCTGTCCTTCCATCCTCCTCCACTTTCTCTGGATCTCATTTTCATCTTTCAGTGAACATATATTGTTTCGCGGAATTTAAATCCCCACTCTCTGTCTTTCACTGCATATTCTCCTCTTTTTTGTCTGTCTCTTTGTTTACTTTCCCTATCTGTAGATTTGTTTGTTTTTTAAACCAACCCACAATTTTCTTTCACTTCTCTTTTAAATTCTATCACTTGCTGTGATTTTTGTTGGCATCATACATCGTGGAAATCAGTTTTGTTCTTTCCCTCTGCTGATGGAGGTTTGTTATGTCTCGGGGAGCGAAGATGTTACAGTCAAGATGTATGATACTTTAATTAAAACAAAGAGAAGTTGAATCTAGATTTATAACTTAAAAGGGAAAACAGCTTAGGTACAATGGATTTGACTATTGTGACCTGAAAAGCATGGCAGCTACATTTCAAAAAAGAAAGAAGCTTTTTTTGTCAGTTTCAGAAGTTAACTTGCCTGGTCTGCTGATGTTTCGAAGATACTTTGCTGACTCTAGAGAATACACCGGGGATAGTAAATGGCCTAATGAAGGCTTTTTGAGGTGTTACTTTAGTATCTTTCTGTTTCTCTCTACGGGACAAATTGAAGCCCTTTTAGTTCTGGACAAATCCTTCTCAAACCCTGGCTGACGCCCAGTGTCAAGAGTTATAAAAGTTTTATTGAGCTATGAAGGTAGTGATCTCTAATTGGCTCAGCATGCCTTGCAGTTAAAGCACTCCTGGTGACTTTTATGACTAATGGACAGCATCAGGAAACACCGATCAAAGATGTCAAAAGGTAAAAGTATGACAGTCAGAGATGTGCTCTCAACGCTGTGTATCCAATAAACCTGAATGGTTGTTTTTGTATCATTACAGTTTATCTCTTACCCCATATCCTGGCTGTCTTCCGCCGACCCCCCTTCCACCCCATCCCTAAACTACCACAACTGATCATTTGTTGACCAATTTTGGCTGTTGATGGAGTCGGTGAGAAAGCCACAGGGTGGTGTTGTCAGACCTATCATTCCCTTCTGATACACAACACTACAGCTTTACTGACCGCAAGTTCAGCAGTTTAATATCATACACCTACTGGGCAGAAAAGAGGGAGCCTCAGTTTTTATTCATAGAGCATCTTCTAGATCACGGTTATATCAATTCCAGGCAGAACTCCAGGCAGTGTGAACTATTGTCAGTGGAATGTAACACGCCTATATTAGCCAGCTGAGAGCAACATTAGCAGACAATGGAGCTTAATGAAGGTAGTGTATCCTCCTGTGGGGAAACGCAGCTTCCTATACTACTAGGATAAAAGCCGGAGCATCTACAGTAGAGGGAAATCTCAAGTTACCCCGAGGCAGAGAGCAGCCTGTCCACTCTCACTCCAGGCAAACCCTCATCTTCTCCATCCTTGCCAAATGCCCCACTGCTTGGCTAAAGAAAAGTGTCAATGTCTCGCTTTCTGCCAGAAATCCATTGGGCTATCAATCTGACAAATTTGATTTCCATTGGATCAGACTACTGTCACTTTTCTGCTTGTTCTGCTAATCGCTGCCTTTCCATTTGACGTATGGATATTTACAGTACATATATACTTTACACACACATTTTATGGCAACTGTGTATTTTGTTGAAATTCTGAGGACAGTTTAAAGTGTAGAAACATGTGTTGTTTTATCCCATTCAATATTTCCTATATTTCTAAGCAGATTTTCTATGCTATATTCTGATAAATTCCCCCGGGCCTCCCCTGACTGATTATTGGTACCTCCTGTGCCACCCCACATGAAATTCCTGGAATAGCCCCTTAGTATTGTTATTTCTGTGTTTTTAAGATGCATATTGTGGTGGAAAGAATCACGTGGGATGTTGAGGTCTTTTACCAATGCAAAAATTCTCCATCAAAAGCGTTTGTCAGCAGGTCGGCCGAGCTTTGGCTTTTAGCAGTTTGAGCTTTTCCGAAACCAAAAAAGAAAAAATTGTAAGGAAGGAATTAAACAGTGTCTTTATTTAGCAGCTGCCTTGCACTGTGAAATAAATGAGGCACAAACCTGCACTTTTGGCTTCAACCAGCCGTTCATTCTGGTAACAACAGAATAAAATTGGAGCTCCCACAGTCAACTTTGTGGCACCAGAAAATACACAAGGAATGACCAATCAGGTTTTATGGGCTTCCAAGCAGGTGAGACCAATCCTTAAATGTCAAATTATAATAGCTCTCAAGAAAGTGTGTCTGCCATTACTTTTTTGTTATTGTCTTCATCCTCAACGTTCCACTTCAAGTATTGCTCTGTTGCCGACCGAAATTCTGCCAGAAGTTTTAAACAACGTGTTCCACCAAAACAAGTTCCTTCCGGAGGCTATTTTGCAGAGTCGCCGTAGCTCCATACGCAGCTTAGCGCCGCCCAAGACGATTTTAATTGGTTTAAAGAAATGCCAATAAACCACAGCACATTTTTCTCCCAATTCGGAATGCTGTGTGGACTAGCCAGACCTTATTGTAACTCACTGTTCTCTCTACTCAGTATGTCTGAGTACCCCCTGCAACCCCCTGCAATCAAGTCTCCTGACTGGCTCCCAAATGTAGGATTCAATGTAAAATCCTCACTCTAACGTATGGATCATTGCATGGTCTGTCACTTGAATGTACAGTATAGCCAACCCTAATGCAACCCTGTTTATCAGCACACTCGCTAAGGTTCGATATGTCCGATCTCTGTTCCTCACACTCGGGTTAGGACCCATGGCGAGTTTTCAAGTCGGCAGTACCGAGGCTTTGGAATGATCTGCCTCCTCCAATTTGGTCTACTACTACCACTGTCTGCTTTTTTAAAATTGGCCTTTGGTTAGTCTATAACAATGATGTTCCACTTCCGGGATTTCTCTGTGGCAGCCAGAAATTCCGTCAGATGTCCTTTATTTTGGCTGGATATCCGTCACCTTCCGCTTTCTTCGTCTTGTTGTTCTAAACTCCAGTCGATTTACGAGGACTATGGTTACCTGCAGGATTAATCCTAGCAGCTAGCTAGATTCTCTGTCGAGTTTTCTGTTGCTTGAGTAAAACAACCTTTGAAAGCACACTTTCCACCACGTTTACGTTCCGAGGCTATTTTGCACCGGCGCCATTGCTCCCTCTGGGGTTTAGCGTTGCTCAAGACGATTGAGATTGGTCTAGTAAATACCAATAAAGTAATCCACTTTTTCCCCACTCCGAAAAGCTGTGTGGACTTGCCAGACTTTCCTCTGCAGCGCTGTGGAGGAAGGTCTAGCAATGCAAGATCAACCTTTGGTTGACCTGTCTGCACTTCTTTTATTTATTTAGGTATTACCTTGTGATTTTAATTGTTTAATTGTCATAATATGTGTAATATTGCATGTATTTTGTAAAACACTTTGTGATTTTTTTATCTGTGAAAAGTGCTATATAATTAAATTTTACTTTACCATTCTTCATAGACAGGAAAGTTCAAGCTAATGTTCTGTTTAAACTGTAACTGATAATGCTGTTCCAACATACACTCCGATGAACTTAAGTGCCTAGATTGAAGCATGTGGCTCTTCCCAGCAACTGAATAATTTAACTGGTGATGATTCAACTTATGCTAGAAGAAGCAGACAGGATGTTGAAGGACAGCCCCAGCGAAACAGCTGGTTAACCAGAGCTTAAATCTGCTCGTTATTGTTGTAATTTCAGCCGGAAACATTTTTTTTTAACTCCATTTGAAATCCGGGAACTATTGTTCCAAAAAACCAAAATGGTAAATCTGCCACTGTCAACTGCACACAAGTCTTAGTACAGTGGAAAACATAACAGACATAGCAACAGTAGTTTAAGGGGGGTTGGGCTTAGCAAGGGGCCAATTACTTGCAATGGGTGTTACTTTAACATTAGCAGCCTATTTACATTATTTACTATAATTAATTATTCACACGATGAAATTAAGTCTTGAGAAAAGATATTTTTTGTCACAGAAGTAACTGCTTCTTATCCTGCCTGCAGAGTTTGAAGTTGAAAGACTGTGCTTGTGTCATCAAAAAAAGTAGCAACACTCACTGTCTCAAGATTCATAAGGGCTGCTAATGATGCCCAATGTGATGCAAATGACTCATTCAGTCACTGCCTGGCTTTGCCTGGAATAGATCGGAGAAAACTCAGATCTAATGATGTTTGGATGGAATTCTGTTCTACATTAGGCCTCAAATTCATTTGCAAACAATGACTTTTCTTGTATACCATTCCAAGTAAATCAAACAAAGAAAGAAATTCAGATGAAGCCTGCAGATGGTTGTTCAGATTACATTAGAAATTCTATTTCAAAATGAGCAGTCTACAGTGGCCTGCCTGCTCATCATCACACTGATTTGACTGCGCTGCTTTTTTGAAGTCGCTGGAGAAGCTGAGCGTATGGTGTCATATTCATTCAGAGAAGTGTTGGTGCAGTTTAATAAAACATGCTTTTGGGAATCAAGTTAGGACTGTGTTGTGTATGCACATCAAAACTGTGCAATCAAATTCATCTCAAATCAATTTTTTTCTGCTTTATTCTCCAACACATCAAATAAACAGTCAGACGAAAGAGAATAGTGAGTGTGTTTGGCACGATGGAATACAATTCATTTACTGGGTTCCAGTTGGAGCAATATATATTAAAATCATCTGTTCCCTGCCAGCTGCAGCCCACTCTTACATGATGTGGATCTGTCAACACAAATCTGATTCAGGCAGGCACTGTGTTCACAGACAGTGCTGAAATATAAAGATAACCGTAAGAGACCCACAACTTTTTCCTGTAAAATGAAAAAAAAATGGTCTTCTCAAAAAGCAGTTCTGCAGGGTTATGTTTATTTACCCTGTTCACCGTGCCGCCTCCTGAAATAATAGAGGCGCAGAGACTTTATAGAGTAATCATAACAGTTTGACACCCCAAGCTAGATGAGAATATATCTGCTGGCATGCTGCATTAATGCTGAATTATTTTATTTATTTATTTAACAACCCATACTGGTGGCAATGACTGACAATGCATTGTGCAACTGATTCAGTTAATCACAAAGTGCCTACTGGTGAATAATTGTGAAGTATATAAAAAGGAGCTGCATTAAAAGCCTCACAATTTGCTGAAAAAAAATTAATCAATACTCATCAAATACCTTTATTTATTTGCTCAAAAGATTTTAGTACATGATGACAAATTACTGCCGGAAATATATAGACATTTTCAATGCCAATAGTATTCCATCAAAATCTGAACATTGCACAATGCAGCAATGACAAATGTCTGTGCTGTGCAAAATAAATATTCACAGGCACACTGTTGCTAATAAATTCCCCGGGATGCATACTGTAAATGATTGCTGTACTGTGTTCTAGATTTGACAAATATCAACCACTGGTTTGTTTGCTAGCATCTTTTTACATCTGTAGAGGACAGCTGCCTGGCTGTAGGCTCCAGAAATGGGGGGAGGGGCGGATGAGACTGAAAGTCTCAAGCACTGGGGTCTCTTTCTCTCTCTCTCTCTCTCTCTCTCCCCCCATCACAGTGTTTGTGTGAGATTTTTGTGAAGGGGATTAATGTTCCTGTGTGCATGCCAACTAGCAAGATGGATGCTTGCTGCAACGCAGGTGTAATTGGACCATGCACCTGCCTCTGCTGTGGTCATTGATCTCTTCCCCTGCCGAGCCCAATGTTTAGGGTGGCAGAGCTGGGCGACTCAGCTCCTATTGATTTTACCCTCAAATTGATCATGAGTCTTTGGACACATGTGATCAACATTAATCTGTGGTGCTGCACGATTGACTGACTAACAAGGGCGTAGCCGTTCCTTTCAACAGATGTTCACTCAGTCCAGATAACCCTGAACAAGGTGTTTAGAACGGAAAAAAAGAGTGCTCCACTGTTTATATAAAATCAATGAAATTGTTGGCCTGTGTTGACATTTTGCTGGATTAATGTAGCAAAGTATTGACATTTCAGGGTTGATGATCGATGACACAACACAAACACTGA
The DNA here is from genome assembly GCF_013103735.1 of Etheostoma cragini. Lineage (NCBI taxonomy): Eukaryota > Metazoa > Chordata > Actinopteri > Perciformes > Percidae > Etheostoma > Etheostoma cragini. The sequence goes on along the minus strand of NC_048422.1, from coordinate 19,951,801 downwards.
GGAGAAAGGGAACAGAATATGGGATCATGAAAGGTTTTGCTTCAAATATTGTTTTATTTCTAATCTAGGAGGAATTCTACTGGGAAAAACATGAAACGTTTTTGTTTGCTGGTGACCTATCAATTCCTTTGCAGGGACTCGTTTTGAAAACCACCAAATCACTGTTTATTTACACTAAATTCAGAATTCATTATGGTGCCACCTAATCAAAATGCCACTTTCCAATATTGGACTGCTGACTGTGTGGCGACATATGCGCTTATACCGTCTCACATGTGAAATAGTGGTGTGCTTGGAGAAGGCACACGGCAAAGCATTACTTGACAGGTGACACTGTATTCATTCTTGAATTTTTACAATCTATTAGTACACACTGAAAATACTGCTTTCTGGAAGTTATCATTCAAGTGCAGTTATTACAGCACACCCTACTGTATATCTATGTTTTGTCTAAGGTTGCCACCAACTGCACACAAGATAAAATAAGGTCACTCCCAAAAATTAAATTAATGTTAAATTAGAGCCCCTATTGAATCTTTCACATTTTGACATCTGTTTCATGATTATACTTCTAATGCATTTATAAAACAGAACACAAAACACAGTCAGGAAGCTATCTGGAACCAAGCGTGTTTTATTCCCCTAGATGTCATTTACTTGGCTTTGATGGCATTCAAACAAACCCAGGGGACTGCATTGCTTGGGGGCATTGAAAAAATAAACAGTTAAACTGCATCATTATCATCCAAAGGCAAACTCATTTCATTTTTAATGCATATAAGTGTGTCTATACGTGTATCGCACACAGGCAATAACAAGTCAAAGGAAATTACATTTAGATAGGAAACCCTCTGGCTTTCTCTGCAACTGTGTGTGTGTGTGTGTGTGTGTGTGTGTGTGTGTGTGTGGGGGGGGTGTCCACTTGCATGTATAATCTGCTTAGGAATTGTGTAATGGACATATATGTGGAATAGTTCAAAATGAAGGATATTTACTAAGTGCAGACCTATTATGAACATTTGAGTGTGTGTGTGTGTGTGTGTGTGTGTGTGTTTCGCACAACATATTGTACCCTGAATAAATATTTGTTTATAGTTATACTGTGTGTTTTCTGACAGTAGATCAATTACATATGTGCTTGAGAATATACACTCTATTTGAGTACATTCCGCTCATAGTAGCTTGCCAATACTGGAGTCATTTTACTGCACATTGATTCAGTTGTAATATATATGCTTTCATTTTTTAAATGCTTGCAAAATTGTTTTACACATAATGCACATGTGTAGGTCATGTTTCCCCACATGTGTATTTAGGTGTGTGTGTGTGTGTGTGTTTGTGTGTGTGTGTTTGTGTGTGTGTGTGTGTGTGTGTGTGTGTGTTGGACCTTCTTTCCAGCAAAAACAATATTCCTCAATAGCCATTTCTTTCATCTGGGAGTTCCACAAGATACTGCTTCATTTCACACTTTTCAATGATGCTCTTTGACCGGTTTGCCTTAGGCACCCAAAGCAGAAATATTAGAACCATGATGAATATCGAAAAAATGCAGTGTCATGTTTTTAACAAGTGCTTATACAAGGCGCATTAGAATGATGAATTCCCCTGCCTGGGCACCCTCCAGAAACAGCACAAAAAGATGAAAACTATGTCACAAACGGAGAAGGAGAGAGAGAGGAGATGTAGCCTACATATAAAAAAGAGGGAAAATACCAGGGTGTCTAAACTAAAGATGCACTGTCAGAACAGGTGGCGGAAATATTATGTGCAGTTAGGAGTGCACTGCAATCAATTAAACCAACACAAACAGCATCAAAACTGGCAATAGAGTTGCATAGAGGTGGGAATCACTAGAGGTCTCACAATACGATATCATCACAATACTTATGTCACAACATGTAATTATTGCAATTTTAAACAATGCAATATTCCGCGATATATTGAAATGTATTATCTTTTTTTACAACATAACATTTTTTCCAGTTTCAAATTACTACTACATTGCAAGTTGAAAATGTGTCTGTTTGGAACAGGCCGATTGCTTGGGCCGTGGAATTGCTGCTTGTAGATTTCTCTAAAACCAAATGTTCCCACAAAAATACTCACAGAAGTACCCCAAACCACTTAATGTGCAACTTCACTGTATAGCCTACAACTGACTTACAATGTACTGTACTTCTATATCAAAGGAAGACATTGTACTATTACATTTCCCTGACAGAGAATGTTGCAAAATCTCGTCATGAGATTTGTGGGATGCACATCCAGGGCACGAAGCTCCCGTTCCACCACATCTCAAAGATGCTCTATTGGCCTGAGATCTGGTGACTGTGGGAGTCATTTTAGTACAGTAAACTCATTGTTATGTTCAAGACACCAATTTTAAATGATTCAAGCATTGTGACATGGTGTATTATCCTCCTGGAAGTAGCCATCAGAGGATGGGTACATGGTGGCCATAAAGGGATGGACATGGTCAGAAACAATGCTCAGGTAGACTGTGGCATTTAAACGATGCCCAATTGGCACTAAGTGGACTAAAGTGTGCCAAGAAAACATCCCACACACCATTACACCACCACCACCAGCAGCCTGCACAGTGGTTACAAGGCATGATGGATCCATGTTCTCATTCTGTTTATGCCAAATTCTGACTCTACCATCTGAATGTCTCAACAGAAATCGAGACTTATATGACCAGGCAACATTTTCCAGTCTTCAACTGTCCAATTTTGGTGAGCTCTTGCAAATTGTAGCCTCCTTTTCCTATTTGTAGTGGAGATGAGTGGTACCCGGAGTCCACCTCCCCTTCCACCTGCACTCATTTACTCCGGCTGACCGGTCCGGAGCCTTCTTTGGTCTCCTTTGTCGCCACCACTGGTGTCTGGATTCCATCGGGGGGTCTGATGGTTCTCTACCCCTATATACATATATGGCAATGTTCTCCCTCTGTTTAGAAGTGGTAAATGTACAGCTCCCAGCGACTTAATATGATATAGTGTCTGGCTTTTATTTTATATTTAGTGTGGTCAAATGGCTTTTTTATTGAATTTCCTCTTAGCAAAATAATAGACAAGCCAGTGTTACATAGTGCCTTCTTTCCAACCTTATTCAATAAAAAAGTTGTTCCAGGAACATGAAGAAGAGTTCAGAAAGCCTTTGGCTTTCTCTGAAGCCGGTGAACCTCCTGCGACCCTGCTGCAGCTGTCCAGAACGTGTCACCAATCTGCTGCATCAGCACCTTATTTATTTTTATTTATGTAATGTTCAATCTCCAATGCCGTTCAAATCGCTCCAAAAAATCCAAAAGATTGGGTGAGTGGTTCATGAGACATTTCAAAGGCAAACCTACATACGTACATACACACAACAAAGGGCTTCCTGCTTTATTAGATTGATGTCCCCAAAAGGCAACTTTGCCAACATCTGTTTTATCTAAAAAGATACATTTCTCTGTTTGTTCATCTCTCTGCAAAATGGGATTTTCAAGCAGATGAACTGACCAAGACATACAGTATATAATAATAGATCAATACCTGGCATCTGTGTATCAATACAGTATTGCCACAGAAAAGATCGTGATACTATGCTATATCAATTTTTCCCCCTCTCCTAGACTTGCATCAGCACATCTCTGACACAGTTTTTTAATTAAAAAAACAACAACAAATTAAAAGCTTCACAGCTCACAGGTGCATAAAGATCATATAGGTGTTCATGAGATAATATCCACCATCTGGTAGAACTGACATCAGCTGTCAAAATGATCCTGTATATAGGAGAGAGTATGCAGATAAGAGCCGGAGCTTCTTTTGGATGTTCGCAAGATTATCCTCATACAATACATTGAAGACGTTTATCTCTGTCGGATTTATGGGCTGTCTTTCTTTCTACAAAAGGCTTTTTTTTCTCCTGGTTTCTATGGCACTCTAATGTTCAAGCCAATGGAACTTGCAGTCGCCACTTTAAAGTTGTAGCACTCAAACTGTGATGTGCTTTGAAATAGTGGTTAACTGGACTCCGCAGTGCTAGTGTATATAGGAATCCTGACACGCATTCAAATCACTATTAAACTGAGAAGGCAGTTTTACGCTCTTGAACGAATAACACATATTCAGCCTCATAAATCAAGCAGCTTGGCAAAGTTTGCCTTCGACCAACTTTGAATACTAAGTCACTTTTCTTGTGTGCTCATCTCAGCGTTCATTTTCTTGAGGCGCGTGTGCTGTTCAACCAATTTCACTCCTGATATATAATTGAACAATTTATGTATGACATAGTTGCATGGTGTCACACTTGCAAATCTCACAATAATACATATTGAGATATGATTTCCTGAGAGATATCAACCAAATATTGTGTACTGATTGAGGTTCAAACAAAAAGAACACGTACGTCATGTATCCTACAGCATACTGTTTGTAAAATCTGTGTTGTAGCTAAGGCCATCTAAACCGAGACCAAGTCATAACCAAGATTGTGTCAAGACCAAGTCAAGACCAAGACTTTGAGGGGTTGAGACCGAGTCAAGACCAAGACCAAGGCAGGGCGAGACTGAGTCGAGACTGGGACCAGACCAGTGCCAGACAGCCAGAGCTTCTCCTGTCTCCTGCATTCACTTTCTTGGGAGTGCATGTTAAGGGGGCAGTAGAGGGGGTTAACAGGAACAAATTTCAGGAATGATTAGAGTTATTGGTTGCATTTGAAGCTGGACATTAACATCCAATCACAGATTGGATGTTAACACATAACATTCATAGTTATCAAGGTGTTTTGCTTAAACCTATAGTACTTGATTTGTTAGTAATGGAACAGTGGAAACAAGTTGGGAACACAGTACTGACACATTAACGTCAATTAAGGTGAAACAATCACATGCAGCATGTAGGTAGCACATTCATGTTTCTGGCCGATGAATGTAGGGGTGGAATGTAATTCAGTACAGTTACTCAAGTACTGTTTTTGCAGTAATATAAAATCCAAGGTAATTGTACTTTACTTAAGTATTTCCATTTTATGAAATTGTATAGGTCAACTCCATGAGGCAAAAACTGTACTTTTACTCCACTAAATTTGTCTGACAGCTATAATTATGCTTTTCAGATTACACTCCATCCCTATCTAGTGAAATATATGTATCAATCAATCAATCAATCAAACTTTATTTTTACCACATTTATTATGCAAATCAATGAACCACAATGTGCTTCGTACAAAAGCGACATAAAAACTTTGTGCAATGATATGTATGTCCAAGTGTGGAGAGTTTGAATTATGATTATTTTCTTATAAACTAAAAGTTCCCTTATGTGTTGAAATAAGATAATCCTACTTCTTAATCTACATAAAGTCTTTAAAACCCCTTTTCGATCAGCTGGAAAATGCAATTATAAAACCAAAACAACGAGGTAAAATATCCTAATAAATCTGTGTATAGATCTGAGGGGAACTGCAGATAACTGATAATTATCAGTGGGTTTGTCAAAACAAGCAACATCTTTCACATATATGATCAGTTGATCCTTTCTTAATCTACAAATATTGATTACAGAAATTTCAATCACTACAGAACTAGTACATGATATTCATAGCAACTGCAATGTACAATCATCAAAAATCAGTGAGTTCATTGCACTCTTAAACCGCTGCAATCTACACAGCTATAGTAATAAGCATTTTAATGTATGTTAAAATATACTGTGTTAACCTTCACAAGAACAAATCTTTAGCCTGGTGGACGCTTTTATTTGAGGACACGCAGAATGTGAGGCATTGCTGCAAGATCATGCGCCGTAATTAAGACATCACAAATCTGGCAACCCAGTAGGGTGGAAAGCACATTGCTAAGATGCAGCTTCGTCCTCTAACTACTGATCTGGCAACTGGCGGCTGTAATTAGCTCTGACATGAATACAAGAACCACGCCGACAAGCTGTGTGTGATGTGCAAACAAAGGACGGTACCATATGACAGAAACACTAACATCAAAAACTATTGTGAGCTCTCCCCTTCCTTCTCCGTTACTCTATTCTTTCCACTGTCTTCTTTTGCTTGACCATCCGTCTGTCTCATGCAGCATGGTTTTCTGACTATTTGTTGTATTGTTTACCGTTTATCCATGATGGCCTCCAGTCTGTTCAGCTTCTCCCTGTCTCCCATTGTCTGTCAATGTCCCTGTTTTTATTTCTGCTGCATCATTCGAGCCTGACCTACATAACCTCTGGTCATCAATTTTGTATATAGCTGATGCATTATGATGCATGGATCTCTACGGCAGAGATGTCCCTCAGGGGGCTGTGAGCAGCGGCATGTCACTAAAACACATCCACGCACACGCAAACACACGCACACACACACACACACACACACAAGCATAAATCAGAGCCATTGCAGTAGTTCGCTGACATGAAGCCCCCCAGCAACAACACACGCAAACAGTACTGCAGCCTATTCAGGGGCAGGCAAACATGGAAAAAGACTGCATAGTCTGAGTGATGATGATAATATCTCTGCTCAGAACACTGGGTGTAGTGAATAAAGAAATAAATGGAATGGATAATTAAGAGATGGAAGGCAAAATACAAAAACCTTAGTTTTAATAGAGGGTTGAAGCAGCTGCATGAACACACTGGAAAACAAATAGGCTAATACAGCATTTACACACATTGAAACCTTCTAAACCCATGCAGTCACTCAACTGTAAAGCTGTTGTGAGCAACCCATACCATAAGTGTTATCAGACTGGAATCTACCAAATAAAAGAGCATCGACAGCAAGCGTGAAGCACAGTGAATGTGTCTGGTTCTTTTTGGAATGGGTGCGTTCATGGCAGCAGATGTAGGTGTGACATGCATATTTGTTGATTTAGGGTTTTGTGCTTTTGTTGTAAATGTTTGCATTAGTCAAATCACAGCGCTTAGTCGGTGAATCAAAGGCAGGGCCTGAGGGATAGCCTGTAGGCTTCTCCACCCCAGGGACCTGAGTTGCCTATGTTTACTGTAGCAAACTGTGTGGGTTCAGCAACACTCACCGCGGCCTACACCACCTGCAGAACAATCAGCTCTTATACATGTCTCCATCAGCTGCCTAAATACCTGCAGCTGTACAAAATACTGATTCAGGAGGAGTAGGAGGAGGCAAAACTGACTGTTTGCTACACCCATAGACTGTATATAAACTAGGCTTGGTTACTGACTGTCAAATTTTCTGTTCCTCCACGGCACATTGTCTCACTCAGAATCCTCATGTTTGAAACAATAGATCCTTGATTTCATATAAGTAGACAAAAGCCGGCTGCTTTCATTTCTAGCTGGCAACTGGCAATGTTTGCCGGCTGAAATAACAACTACCGCTTGCATATTATATCATAGTTATCTAGGTACTGTAGCTAATTATCGTTGCCTCCATGACTGACAAGTTTGTGTCTAGAACTAGAATCCTTTACTATAAAAAAAGGTCCTATAAATACGCCCTTGATGGCTACATACATTGTATCATGCTAAAGGACTGAGGCTAAAGCTAAGCTAAAGTTGCAGACAAAAAAGTCAGCACCCTTACCAGCTTATGATCCAGATAGAAGGTCACAGAGAAACTCGCAAGTTTTAAAAGGTTTTTATACATTTACATGTGTCAAGTCGATGTGTGAAAAGAATCCCCCATCCCTCATCATTAAAGGACACTAACAATACACTGAAATATTATCTATCTATCTGTAAATATATATATATATATATATATATATATATATATATATATATATATATATATATTGTAATAGCATCCAGAATGATGGGTAAATACTACACAGTGGAAGAAGTCCTTAAGGGGCCTTTTTCTCATATTATCCCACAAAATAATGCAGTTAGCTGATGATATTGTAGGTAATTAGCTAGTATTTGCAGCTTATGTTAGAGCAGACAGACTCCCTGTTTAATCAAATCCTCACACTTTATCTCTTGTATGTTTGGTTTTAGAAAGGTTTAAAAACAGACACCATTGCCAAATTCTGCTTCAACCGCTTCAAATAAGCCAAAACCAAACGCTTGATCAGCCATGACTAGTTGAAGCTATGATTGGACGGTCACTGTTCGTGGGAGGAATTTAGCTAAATGTCAATTTGCAGGAAATGTCTAAAACTTCTTGTTGTTCTGTAAAATTCCCCAGCTGTATTTAGTGAGACATTAGTCCATCCTTAAAGAGCAAAAGCCTTCAATTCTTTGATGAACAATGTAACGTAGGTCATAGACGTTAGATGTTAACTATCCAATTCCTCTCTGTGATTCTGAACTTCCCATAAAGCTTTAATGATTTTGAATGTGGTGATTGGAGAGGCCATTATGATGTGTTTGACTTCATCCCGACATCGATAAAAAAAACAAAAAACTGCTTGAATTGCTGTAGCAGTGTGTCTGGTGACATTACCATGCTGCAGTTTGGGAGCACCATTGAAATAAGGTATTTGCTTCACAATGTACACCTGATGCTATAAACACAGTCTCATATCTCTCAGCTGGTAAACAATCATGTAGAGCAATCATCTGAACTAATGTTTTGCAATAGTTGGCTGTCTGTATCAATTCAGACCCAAAACCATGTTTAACATCTGGAAAGTGACAGCGAGCGTCAAAGGCTGCGTTTTTGGATTCCACACAAATCTGTCCGGATGGAGATAAATGAGTGTAAAATGATTCATCAGACACCAATTTTTCAACTGCAGAAATCCAGAATGTGACTCCTACTGTAATGCCAGAATAGTTATCTTTGTCTAATAGCCTTAAATATCTGCTGTTTCGGAAAGGCAGCCGTGCCATAAAACACTACTTATCATTTGGATAGATAGATAGTTAGATAGATAGATAGATATATAGATAGATAGATAGATAGATAGATAGATAGATAGATAGATAGATAGATAGATAGAAAGAGAGAGACACATTGAGAGAGAGAGAGGGAAAACGAGATAGGTAGATAGATATCTTTTCATTCTTATTCTCTTAGACTCTTAGAATTTTTTTAATTTCCTCTTCTCCTTTCTCCTCTCCTCTTTACTTTCTCATTCTCTGTACAGCAGCTGGGACATTTTATCCTCCCAAGGTCTGAAGGCTGAATGCCGACAGGGTGATTATCCAATGTATTTATACTGACTTATAACACTGACTCAAGATCAGCCCACGGGGGGGGGGGGCTGTTAATTTATTCTTTTATGGAACTCATCCTGTAAGTGCAAAACTGATCAAGGTCTTGGACCCATGCAGACAACTGAATGAAACGGAGCCTTACTGAGATACAATAGACGTGTGAAACACATCTTTGATAGCTATCTGTAGCCTCGACCCTGCAGAGAGCACAGGGAGCGAAAGCAATGAAAGGGGGAAGAAATGGAAGCTTGCCAAAGAAGACAGACTCAAATTCTATAGGGACCTAAATTTGAAATGGAGCTCTTTTACTCACTTTCTCTCCATCTCTTGAGCTCTCTCTCTCTTTCGCACACTCAAACACTGTGTACTCAAGAAACCTAACTAGGAAGAAGGAAATAACTCAACTTGTGAAAGAACTGGGCCTTTCTTAAATAAGAACACATTTGGGCGCCTGGGCAGCTCAGTTGGAAGCGCGCGCCCATACATAGAGGCTTACTCCTTGACGCAGAAGCCGTAGGTTTGACTCCATCCTGCAGCCCTTTGCTGTATGTTGTTCGCCCTCTCTCTCCCCTTTTGTGTCCTCAGCTGTCCTGTCAAAATAAAGGCCTAAAATGCCAAAAAAGGTGTCCATTTTTCTGTGAAACTTGGAGAACCATGCCAGAACACAGCTTTTAAGATAATTCTGCAAGCAAAAAAATAACCAAAGTAAGTGTGAGGATGCATGTGGTTGTGTTCAATCAGTCTCAGTCACCTCACAAATCCAATGCAACTTCACAGAGCGTTAATGCAGCACATGCATTTTACCCAGTGACTTCCCTTCCGATGCACCTGCAATAAAGACATTTTACATATATTTGCATACAAACAAGACAATCAAGTTATTTGTATTCAGAGCTCAACGGGTAGAATATAAATCTTGAGGGGAAATATCCATACGAGCGGCAACATTAAATCAGCATCCCTGTTCAGCTTTGTTTAGTTTGAAAAGCGTGACTGAATTCTTCCAAATCACAGTGGTGCTGCTCTATAATATCCTATTTCCTGTGTTGATCACTTGTTCACCACTGTCCTCATCAAAATCCTCTGTGTGCTGGCATCAGAAGACTAGGAAGTGAGGAGGCACATTATCTTGTCCTTACTTCACACTAACATGCACAGAATACCAAAACCTGTCGCCATATTCGATTTGTATTTTTGCAAAAATTGCAAGGCAAAAATATGGCAGGACACGCAAATTAGATTAACAGGAGCTGGACGTCTTGTCTCACACTAAACACCCAAAGACAGACACACACACAGTCCCTCTCTTGTTCCTGCAGTCCTTCTTTGCAATACCAAAAGAAGCTCATCAGACATGATCAAAGGGTCTGCTTTGCTTCGTGCTGGTATCCACTTTGGCTTCATGCTACAGAGGCAAACTTTAATATTGGCCAAAGTGCCAGTGAGAGGTGTCTCCTGCTGTCCAGTGTGTGGGCTGTGTACTACCACGCAGGGAAGGGCTCCTGCCGACAAGCAAATGTTCCTCTTTGTGTTGGTAGCATTCCACTTTTATTACTCCCAGATCTCCTTCCCCTACCCCATAATCAAATCCTCATTGAGTGAGCTGAAACAACTGCTACTTGCACTTAATACTACGTACTAGCACGGCTTGTAGCACGCAAACACACATGCATTTGTGCACGTACACACATGCCTGATGGAAACCATCATATGAGTTACAAAAACAACCAGTGGTACAAGAAGCAGGTGCTGTGCGCTTTATCTGAAAATCATTATCCAACTCTTAGAGCCTATAAACCTCTTCTCAGTCTGACCTTGTATCGTTCCGTTCGGGTGCACAAACCAGCCAAAATTTGCTAACAGACAAATGAGAGTCCACATTGTACAATACAGAAATGAATTTGCCCTGGTTCCATTACCAAGGTGATTTGTGCATCTTAGTGCTACCAAAAGAGCATGAATATAATCTGAGTCTATCTACAGGCCACTGAGCTATTACTGTATAATGTAGTTCTGCAGGCAGGCAGAAGCAGAGCCGCTTCAGAGCCATATTACAACCCAATTAAGAGCCTATTGTTGACATTCACAATGGTTCCGTACTGCCCTCACAAAGTGCCAAAGTGTCAGAGTAGTTTTCAACATGGCTCCAGGCCTAAAACATACTGATAACCTCACACACACAGACCTGAGCTATGAAGGGACCAGGAATAAAGTTATTTTTGTCACCTAGAACACTTTGAATCGAAGGCCCCCACGTGTTTCCACTTCTTCTGGTTGATGAAACATTTGCCCATGGTGGAAGGTGAGCTATTATTGGAATTAGATGAGGTCACCAGACTCCACTGAGAGGGAGGAGGATGCAATTTGTCCCGCCCCTTACAAGTGCAATACCGTTAACAGGAGGGTCAGGGAGCTGTCAATCAATTCTGTACATACCCATAATGACCCACACAGTCATGAAGAGGACTAATCTGGCCAAAACAATCCTAATAACTTTATACCCTAAAGTAACACATTCAAGTACACAAATACCAGAACCTTTTGAGTATGTTGCTACTTTATTTTTTACTACTTCTTTACATTTTAGAATAGGAATACTTTTAACTCCATGGTAATTGTTTGGCAGACATATTTAGTTACTTTGAAGATAGACTACATTTTACATTCAAAACATATGCTTAACTACTTTAATAGGATGCAATGTTACACACTGATGTCTCCAACAGTACAGTTCAAATTTGCTTCAACTGAACCCACAAATGCTTAAATAATGCATCAGTAATAATACTCAGAAATCCCACATCCAAGAATAATATAACAGTGGTATTCTGTCGCTACTATTACTACTTTTACTTTTGATACTTTAAGTACCTTTCGTTGTAAATACTTTTGTCACAAAATGGTAGGCCTACTTCATTTTATTTAAGTAGGAGCAGAAGAGGTTTTGTAGCCTACTTCTACTTATGCTAAGTTATGAATGCATGACTTTCTGTAAAGGAGTGTTTTTATAGAGTTGTATTGCTACTTTAAAGATCTCAATACCACAACTAGCCTACTGATTTTAGCACTTTGTCAAACTAAGACAAGCACTCAAAATAACATTGGACAAGGGAAAATGCTTTTTTATTTGGAAAAATCATTTTGGATTCCTTTTTGACCTTCAATGTCAGCCTCCACTGGCATGGATGTAGGCCTACAACAGGTTTCCTCCAATCAGCTGTTGTAAATTAATATCAAAATCCAACCCAGTGGAGATGTTGATAAGGCAACCGTTTTGTTTTATGATATAATTAAGAGCAAATCAGCTTGGTAAAAAAATAAAAATTTAAAAAAAATCCCTCCTGTCCGCTTGCAAATTTAAATCTCCCTCTCTTGGCGAATCAACTTCCGTTTTCAGCACCATGTACAGCGCCGTCACTCTCATTTTTTTTTCATCGACAGCTTTTATACGGCAGCTTGAGGCGGGGAGGTAAACTTTTGGCAATATCGGAGTAACGCTTTCTAGCCGTGTGTCTACGACAGTGTTTGCGCGTCTTCAGCCCAATGCTCATCCCAGTCCGTCGCAGCGAGAAATAAGTGCGGCCACGGAGAGCGAAGGGGAGAGGCACCGAAGATAGGCTCCCGATATGAAATGAATATGCACAGAGACGATTCCGTGAAACAGATCTCTCGCTTTCTGCCACTGGGTTGCTGAGGGATAAAATAATACGAAGGAGAGAAGAAGAAGAAAAAAGGGAGAATCGAGCGACTTGAAGCGCAAAAGAGAGCCGGGAGGAAAAGGACTGCTGTGAGGGGGGGACGCGAAGGGACTGGATCTGCATGTGAGACCGCTGGTCCACACACACACCGGAGGCAAGAGATGCAGCCTGCGAGCAAGCTCCTGACTCTGATTCTCCTCATCTTCATGGGCACAGAACTCACCCAAGTAGGTGTTTAACGCCATTTTCCACATCCTGTAGGTACCAGAAGCTAAGAAACCAGCGATTAATTGGCTTCAGATGCATAGAGAGATTACCCGGTTACCTCGCATTAAGGAGCCCCCGTGAATTAGCCCTCTACCCTCGTTTAAAGAGATTAACGGGTGGGATTACATGATGTGAATACATTGTGCTTGACGGGCGCGGATAGATCCAGCACAGCCCTAATTCCACACCGCCCGGGATGACAAACCGGCCAGATAAAGGGGAAATGATTACAATTATTACTGTCAAACCCCTCTCTTTATCAAATGGTCAGATTAACCAACTGCGTGGCTATTCTGATACAATATGTTGCCTGGAGCTGTCTCGTTAAAGGCCATTGTTGAACAGTGGGCTTCTGCTCTTAAATCAGGGCTTCACAATCAAATGCAGGGTCTCAAAGAAGGCGTTTTGAGCATGCTCAATGACCACAGTGTGATTTAGTGTTGCCCATGTAAAGGGGGGGGTTGGGCAACATTTAGTCCAGCAATGTAAAGACACCCAACTCAGCAGTAGTAAACTAAATTTAATGGTCAATAAAATGCATCTCTCGGAACTAGTAATTACTTCCTGATATCTAAAAGGGCATTTGCTGCAATACATATAATAGCTACTGTTGCGTTAAACCATTGCCTTTATAAATTCTCACAGACAGTATCATGGTGGGAGTGAGAGTGAGGGAGTGTGTGTGTGTGATTTATTTATTACCGTGCCCTGCCACCACTGGATTGAAGAATCTGATGAGTTAATTGCCCTTGTTTGAACAGGGAGTCATATTTCATGGGCTTCACTCTTGTGTGAAACCAATTGTCATTGGTAATTGGAGACAACCAAAATAAAAAAATCCAACGTGCCACAGAGGTACTGTCAATAAATGAATCACTGTTCCCAGTGTATCTGTAATATACTCTACTCCAAGTGACAAACTCAATAAAATGTGCTGGAAGTCGATTGCTGTAAGCCCTGCTATGAGAACAGTATTGATGTGATATTGCCTTGACACAAATTGATTACAGCAAATTGTATAAGACACGTTAGCGTGCAGTGAGCGGAACTTTTTTGATTCATAGAGCAACAGCATTCATGTGGAATTATAAACAGTCATTACCGGTTGTGATTTTATCTCCCTACATTGAAGCATCAAATGTAGGCCTGTAATCTGAACTGGACATAAAGTGCAGCGGCAGAGTGCATAGAAAATGCTGACACAATGGAACAATGGGGCTATTTGCTCTGATTGATGGAAGACATGAGTCAGAGGAGGGAGGGAAAGCGAGCGTGTTTCACTTGGGGTTTTCAGGACAGTTGGGTTTGGGTCCTGTACGGTGCGGGTCAGAGGCCCATGTTACAGTGACAGTGTTTCTTTGATGGCCTGATAGTGTGTGTCATCTGTTTGAAGGTAAGTCGATACAAGTCCACAGCCTTGCCTGTCCGCTCCCTTCCACGAGAACAGAAACAGGGAGGACACTGACAGGCACTCTATTTATACAGCCCCTGCTATTGAAACCTACATTTCACTGTAGGTAGGCCAGGCCTCTCCACATCTCATCTCCGTTTGAAGATATAAAAAGTGAGAGGTGTATCCACAGAGAGAAAGATGGAGAGCTTTTTATTGCCAGATTACTCATGAGAAGAAACGACGAAAAAAAGAACCATCCGGGCAGTACGGCCCCGACCTTTGATGCTGAACAGTGACGCTCTCATAATGATCACATTAACCACCTTGTTTCAAAAGTCTCACACAGTTTCAGGCAGTCTGGGGCAGCTGCGAATCTTTTCTTAACATCTGGCCGAGGAAGCAAGGAGGCGCCTGATTAGTAGCTCGCTCCCCTTTTTAATTCCGCCCGCGTTTGTTCACCTCTATCCCCTCCACTGAAGGATTCGGCTACTGCTTAGTGTTCACACAGAGAAGAATAGTAAGCAGCCAGAGCGGCATCTGTTCCTCACCTAGTGGCTCCCCCATGGCTTCAGGCCCACCTCCTAAAGCATCTCACAGACACCTGACCTAACACAGATGGCGCTACTATAGCCACCACCCTGACACCATGCAGCCCACATACCATAGGGATTGCTGTTTTTTTTTTTTTAAACAACCAAATATACTTTGCCGACACGTCCACATCTCAAGCTGAAACTATAAGGGATCCAGCAAGGGAAGATTTTGAAACGGTTTAGGATTTATAATGTATGAAACCACACAAATCAATCAGTTTTTATGAGAGAAACTAAGACGTAGTCGAGCTGAATTGTAATATGTGTGGTGTGATTGGCAGCTGGGGCTGAGGCTATTCATTATTCAGTATGGGTGGTGGAGCGACAAAGAAAGTGTGGAGAGAGACAGAGAGTGAGAGAAAGCGAGCCGAAGAGGAGTAGGTGGAGGTACAGAGCATTTTTTAGTTCACTTGCAGGCTGGAAATAGGATTTTTTGCTACTTTATGAACATGTATTACACTGGATACTGAGTGTGTCACTGTCATCCTGCTGTATATATGCAATCTAAATGCCTGCTCGCTACAGTGTAATACAGTCCAATAGCCCAGTCAGAAATACTGCTTTTATGAAGCTTTTTTCATTATATGGCGTTATATTATATATGTGCCTGCTTTATATTATATATGTGCCTACTAGACTAGACTAGGGTGGCAGTAGCTCCGTCCGTACGGTGATGGGTTGGCAACCAGTGGGTCTCTGGTTCAAGTCCCCTTATGGACCAAAAGTAAGGCGTGTGGACTGCCAGCTGTAGAGATGCCCCATCACCTCCTGGGCACTGCCAGGTGCTCTTGAGCAAGGCACTATACCCCCTACAACCGCTCAGGGTGCTGGTCCAGCTGGCAGCCCACTCACTCTGACATCTCTCCATTTGTGCATGAACATGTGTGTTTCAGGCCTGTGTGTAGTGATGACTAACAAAACAGAGTGTACATTCTAATTTCCCCATTGTGGATCAATAAACAGTATAAATCATAATACGTGGCCAGTATTGTAAGGTGAAAATAACTTTGAAGGCACACCACAAGCTACAATCTCTTAAAGCTACCATATGATTTGATCAACAGCCATCTTCCACAATCTTATTTACGCAGGGTAACTATATCAGACTGCATAACCAATCTTTTTTTTCACTTTTATTATGTTGAAGATGTATGCAGAATTGAAAATCAGTTCTTCTGCACTAAGTGTTGTATTGCAAGGGTTAAGAGTGGCTTAGGTCTTTCTATAAATCACTCAATGAATAGTATGATGGATTGATTCATTGATTGACTCATTGATTGATTCATTGATGAGTCATGACTTTTACCAGTGGACCTGTAGTCTCCCTCCTGAAGCTCGGCCATTTGTCTCACCTCTATTAAAAACCAATTGGAGCCACACCTGTGAAGCTTAGAAAACTAACTGTATGTCATTAGAGGCCGCTGCGCTGCACTGGACCGCACAACACTACACAGGACTAGACTGGACTCTGGACAGCAGTGCACAGCGGTGATGTGAACCCCGCCTATTCTTTTCACAGTAATCTGGGGAGCATGACTTTTGTGAGCTCTCACCTCAAAAGGTTATATGGAAGCGAGATAGATAAGAGAGACAGTGTGGTGGGGGGGGGGGGGTGTTAGGTGAGTGTAGAGTCCCCTCCATCTTTCAGTTTACCAGAGAAATGCATTATGAAGCTGACAGAAATAGCTGTGGACACAGAGCCACTCTGGGGACGTTGTGCACGATGCAGTGCTGCAAGGCCATCATCTGGAGCAATAGCCTTCAGCCATGTTGATGACAAATGAATTATTTGTCATTCTAAAAAAAGTTATCATTCTAAAAAAAAAAAATGCAACATCTAACTGAACTTTCCAACGCTCACACACACAGTTATAAGTCTAAAGAAAACATGCACTAAGTGCGTAAACATGACATTTTTTCATCGGAAGTAAATAGAAATCGACAACGTTTTTAGTTTTGTTTGGATTGTTTAAATGTTGCGTAATTGTTTGGCTGCTTCCTTGCATTTTATAAACACTTCCCTTTTAATTCCAGCAACGCCCAAAATCAGCTACAAGATGGCGCCAGAGTCACACAAATTAAAATCTCTCCCTCTGCTTGAGCTCCGGGCACCCAGTAACCTAACCCATCAATAAAACATACCCTGAGTCCTTACACCCTCTCTCAGTGAAATGCGACTTTCTGCACAAGAGCTTCGTGTGCATTTTGACATGTGTGCTGTGCAGTCACACATTACATCGATTGATTTAGTTTGAATGAGCTT
The DNA here is from genome assembly GCF_013103735.1 of Etheostoma cragini. NCBI lineage: Eukaryota > Metazoa > Chordata > Actinopteri > Perciformes > Percidae > Etheostoma > Etheostoma cragini. The sequence continues at coordinate 19,934,450 of NC_048422.1, read as the reverse complement.
TACCATGCATGATGCTCGTTTCAATGATAGACAGCCTTCTGTCCTTTTGGCGGGGCAGTGGAGAAAAAAATGTCACTGTCCGCCATAAATAGTCCCTCAGAAGGAGTGTCGGCCGACCCCAGCCTCACTGCTCATTGCCATTCCCTCCGGGGACAGTCAGTGTCGGGCAGCTATGGGCGAATCACGCGCAATGCCAGTTATTACCATTCACGGACCCCAACCTGGCTGACATCATTGCGTCTGGCGAGATCTAGATCCGTAGTACCTCCTCCTTTCTCCTCTCATCCATTTGGAGCAGCCTGTGTGTAGTCAGTGGCACTTAATCACAGAGCGCACCGAGGCAGGAGGCGGACCGTCGGGCTTGAACGAAATAGTAACGTTGAACCGGAGAGGCAGCAGTGTGCGGGACAACGCAGACACAGGAGCTATCCAGAGGACGTGTCCAGCAGTTTTTCCCCTCCTGTATCTTCCACTGGGAAGCAATTGGTGCAGTTTTATCTCCGTTCCGACTCTTCCGTTTAGGTCGTCTCTACCGCGTCCGACTTGTGCCATGTTGGAGATGTCCAAAAAAAGACCAGCCGAGCCGGAGTCCCGGGTAAAACAGCCAGCCGCACTGGGCAACATGACTCGCCTCCCTTGTTTCTCACCGGAGTCTGTAGAATGAAGACGGCTTAAAAAAAAAGAAAAGAAAAAAAAGCGCGCAAAGATGTCGGTGCCTTTGCTGAAAATTGGCGTCGTGCTCAGCACCATGGCGATGATTACCAACTGGATGTCGCAGACCCTCCCCTCACTGGTGGGGCTCAATACTACCAAGCTCACGGCTGCTCAGGGAGGGTACCCAGACCGGAGCACAGGAGTAAGTGCGCAAGTTTTGCATATTTCCTTCGGCTGGTTCGTTTATTTTATTTAATTTATTTTTTTGCTGAATGAATGTTGCAATTTAATTCCTATTCAAAGACAGGCATGTGCTCTTTGGTTCGTAATCATGAGGAGCCATTCTGTCAACGTGATGCTTTTGCAAGGCGAATGCAAAAGTGAGAAAGACCTCCTCCTCCGTTTGATGTTGCTCCAGATGCCACTGGGCTGCTGTCCCTTTCCATATGAGTAGCCTGCTCTAAGTGGAAAGTTATCGGTCCCTTCTTTTTTGTTTTCTTCCTCTGGTTTTGATATAAATGATAGATCCAGGGTGGAAATAATTAGCCGAGTGACATTTCAAATTCCAGGGGTCCGCGTTCTTCCTTTCCCCGTCTGTGTGAATGGGAGAGGCGTTCAAAGCCAAGGTACTGTTAGAGAGGAAAGATGAAGCGTTTCTTTGTTTCTCTGTCCGGCTCCTGGCAGATACTGAGCTGTCTCTGTGCCAGGATAATAATGTGAGTGCTCTGTCAACTGGAGTTTTGCACTGGAATTTAGAACAATATGTTGAAGGCAAATAAATAGATATATAGTGAGAAAAAGAAGTTGTGGAGTGATTTACTCAGTTATCCTAGATGTGATATGTTTGTTTCATGATTTTAAGCAGATTGAAGCATTTTTACATGACTTATGAGATGCGATTTGATTTAATCCGATCATCTTTGATATTGCAGTTGCTTGATAGGGATTTTCTTTGTCTTGTCAGCACATCCTTTGGTAGAAAGCTGTGTAGCGGACTGTCAGCCGCTGGGTTTGCTCCTTCTGGATTCTGTGAAGTCACTCCTTCTCACTAATTGGCTCAATCAGCAGATCTGTCCAGTGATTTTTCGTTATCGCTGATGCAGTGATGAACATCTTCTTCAAAGTCACTCACTCTGTCTTATCTGATCAGCAGGTTACTCTCTCTCAGAAAGGAAAAAAAAAAAAAAAAACTCTTTCTGACGTCACACTTCACACTCAGAGCTTCCACACACCCAGTCCACTGAATAATGGGAATTCAGCAGTCTTGATTGGCTACATTTTCTCTTTGTGTGGCTTTAAAATATACTGTATGATGGTGCAAAACGGGTGGAGCTTGGTGGTTTGTGGTGCCCAGATGGTGATGAATGCAATGCAGCTTTAGCATCACATAGGCAGAATACACTTAATGGGCAAATAGCAGCAAAGTGACCTTTGTAATTTCATAGACATATACCAGGAGGTGTTTTTGTGGTACCCTTTTGCCTTTTTCTGTTTTAGTCTGAGCTATTTTCCTGTTTCTGCTTCACTCCGCTCCATCCTCGGCATTCAATCCCTTCTTCTGTATGTTTCCACTTTTACGTTCTCAGGTGTTGCCAGCGAACCCAGAGGAATCGTGGCAGGTGTACAGTTCAGCCCAGGATAGTGAGGGGAGGTGTGTCTGCACTGTGGTGGCGCCCCAGCAGTCCATGTGTTCACGGGATGCCCGCACCAAACAACTAAGGCAGCTGTTAGAGAAGGTAATTACCGCTTAACTCCTTAACTTATGACCATAGCAATCAAAGTCATACGATACCCAGAGTGACTGCCTTTACTCATTTCACCGATAGTACTTTACACACAAAGACATGTGCTTACACACACACACACACATATTTACCCATGTTTGTGGTCTGCCTGTTGAACAAGAATAGGAATCATGCTCTAATGAGCTCCCTGGAAACCCGACAGGCATCATGGGAGGCAGCTATTGCAGCGAGGTTGTATTGCACACGTCCACTTGTGATGATGCAACCCGGCTCAATACTGACTGGAAGCTAAGGCTAACCCGTATACACAATTGGAACATTTAAGCACATATTTCGATCCATAAATTAAGTTAATCTCCACACAATGTGGAATAGCTGATCCCCACACAAAAATACAACAACAGATCCTCTCTTAATTAGTAGATGTGTTAAGTTACTGGAGTGTATGGATCACAACAGTTTTGGAGAAACCAAATGTCTTAACAGTATGCATTCTACACTTCCCCCATGTGTCTGAGGCCCCTGACTAGTTGAATTGTGAGAATTTGTGAGTCAAGAAAGCCAAGCCAAAACAACATATTGACAGTCTGTTGCTGGGTTTGTTTCTACAACTCATGCTCATTGCTCTAATTAGACTGTATATAGAGATAGATTTCACGACTCAATCCAATGTCTCCATATGGCACCTCAGGTCCAGAACATGACCCAGTCCATCCAGGTCCTGGACCAGCGAACCCAGAGAGACCTGCAGTATGTGGAGAAGATGGAGGTCCAGCTCCGTGGCCTGGAGACCAAGTTCAGGCAGGTGGAGGAGAACCACAAGCAGAACATCGCCAAGCAATACAAGGTACGGAGCCAGATCTCCAGCCATTGACCCAACCACCATTCTGTCATAGCTGCTCAGTAGCTCATTATACACAACCTTACCCATTTTGTGTTTGTGTGTTTCCCACTGTGGAGATGTTTAAGTATTGACTAAACCACCATACTTGCATACCAAGAACTCCATAATGTATGCATAATCGAAGAAGTTCAATAATCGGATACAAAAACTGAGCTGCTCAAATTCATGTCCTTATTTAACACCAATTTACTTTATAAATCCATGTGCTGTAATCCTAAATTATCTTGCAAATGAGGAGATTATAAAATGTTTATTGCACTGAGCAGATAATGGTGAAATGTTGTACCACCAAGATATCTGCACATGGAACAGACATTCTTAATCTAATCGGATTAAAGAGTAGACACAATCCTTTTGCTTCTTGAAGAATTTAGTGTCAAATCAAAATGGAATAAAGCTGTTTTAAATAACCATTTTGCAGCTAGGGTGGTGTATCATTTGACGTATTTCAAAACTACTGCTGATATGCCTCAGCTTCTCCACCGATACAGAATTTATACCTTCTTTAAAATCTTTCTTTTTTCATTATTGTTATGCAGATTATTGTCTCAGTTCACTGATTAACTGTTTGGCCTATAAAACAGTGAAATGCCCTAGGTAAAGTCAGCAAATGACTTGGTTTATCCGACCAACAGTCCGAGACAGAGAAAAGAAGCAAATCTCCACAAATAAGCAGTTGGAGTTGAGGAATGTTGGCCATTTTTCTTGAAAAATTACTCAAACGATCAACCAATTTTTAAAATAGTTGCCAATTATTTGGCTCCCGATTGACTAATTGCATAATCGACTAATCGTTTCAGCTCTCCATTCAACAACATGAATTCTAAATATTGTCTTAACACAAGCAGCCATACAAGAACTTTCAAAGTCAAAGAATGAATAAACAAGATTACGAATTTCACATACAAACACTTTTCAGGGAGTATCGTATCTGGATACCCAGCCCTGTTTGCAGTTAGTCACACAAATAAATAGTTTCAGTTTACATGTATTCTCAGAATCAGAATGCCTCAGTGTTTGCGTCATCTTACCCACACCAATACATTTGTGTGATCTTGTCACCGATGCATGCTCCAATACCTCATGCAACCAACCAACGCCACATTCAGTGCATGTGTGCAATCTTCTGTAACGTGTCTAAGTGCATAAGTGTGTGTGCGTGTGCGTTTGTTTGTGTGTCTTGTCAGCTTAGGTTAGCAAGCTCTAGCCCCTGTCAACAGTTTGTCATTTTCTTGCTTGCAGGGCTAACTTTAAGACATGTAAAGAGAGCCACAGAGAAGAAGAGGCAGGTCAATTCCAGATTCCCCTGAACTGGGCCACAGTACTGAAAGCATTTGGGCGTCAAAGAGTTAATTTACCTTTAGCACCATTGAGACTAAGAAAACCCCACCCTTCTCCCAAACCAACCCACTACTGATCTCTTCCTGCATGTTACTGCTGTCAAAGTTTTCCATTTAAAAGCTTTTTTAATCGTAAATACATTTATTATTATAATTATTAATTGCTGTTATTCATTTTTATTTTATTTTGGCTTTTGTCTATGCATATTTGGTTACTCAACACATCTATACGTAAAACTATAGACGTAAAATTCGAAACACTTTGTTGTGTGTGACATGTAAAAGCATGTAACCCTTAATACGATGTTGCATTTTAAACGATGATGACCAATAAAGAGCTTTCCCAATTGTTGTCGGTGTACCGAGGGCTTGCTTTTTAACGGCTGGTCACTGCCAGGGACGGAGCCACTGACCCAGCCCGTCCAGCGGGCGGAGAATATTTTCCGGGTTTGTTTGCTCAGACACACACCTGCACAGACAAAACACAGGTGTTCACACACAAACACTGAACACAGACACAAACAGGGGGGTCATCATCATGTCAGGGAAGAGGCAGGTTAGAGTGAGAGTAGTCAGGTTCAGACAGGTGTTTTTTTTTTTCTTTTCTTTTCTTTTTCTTTTATGGACAGTCTCCTTTTGTCGCGCATGACACTCAACCGAGCTTATTCTAATCCTTTCAGGCCATAAAAGCGAAAATGGAGGATATTAGACCGTTGATACCAGTGTTGGAGGAGTACAAAGCCGATGCCAAATTGGTATTGCAGTTTAAGGAGGAGGTCCAGAATCTGACGTCAGTTCTAAGCGAACTTCAGGAGGAGATGGGGGCCTATGACTACGAGGAGCTCCACAACAGAGTGTCAAATCTTGAGGAGAGACTCCGAGCATGCATGCAAAAATTAGGTAGGCACAGAAAGTTGTTGGCACACACTTTGCTTCAAACATGTGCATGCACAAACACTCCCACTGACATAAAGTATGTTGTGAGTGGCCAGAAAGAGATCCTCAGGCATATTCACACGATTCGCAACATCACAGGAACATTATGTGTGGCTGAGCTACTCGAACACTCAAATGCATATCACACAGTCTTATAACACAATTGCCATTTAGATTTTATGGTTATACTCTGCACATGCTCGGCCTCTAACTTACTTTGCGTTTGTTATACTGTTACATTTTCAAAGTGAACCATTAGTGGAGTCCATTAGATGGCTACACATGTACTCATAGAACTGAAGTTGCATCCACGTACTTCTGTACTTTTTAATGGAAAATAAACCATTGAATGGTTGTCATTAACAAATCAATCAGCCAAACATTTCCCAGGTTCCATCCCTTTAAATTGAGAATATGCTGCTTTTCTGTTTTATGTAATTAGAAATTAAACTTGAAATAAAAAATTTTTTGGACAAAAACAAATAATTTGAAGAAACCAGTCTGGGCTCTGAAAAATCGTCTCAGACGAGTTTCACTATTTAAGGACATTTTATTGAATAAATCATTAATTGAAAGATGAAGTGATGTGGACATCTAGTTACAAAGGGCATTTCTACAAGGCCCACCTTTAAACTTTCTGTTTCTTTGGACACTTAAACAAATTTCGTTGTAACACACACAACGGAATTTGTGAACCCACATGAATCTATGGTAGCATTCCAAAAAACTGGCTTCATTTGATGAAATAGATGAGGGATCTTAAAAAACATGATTAGGCATGAGGTAGGGCATGGCAATATGGAGAAAATCAAATATCACTATATTCTTGACCAAATACCTTAATATCGATACCGCAATAATATTGTAATATTGATTATTGGTGTTTTCACTAAATAGTTACACAATTAGATTGTAGATAAATACGGTAATCATCAGTGTGGATATAATGACTAAATGGGTAAAGAAAAGTATTAAAACAGTTACAAAAGTCTGGTAAGTTCCAAATATGGCATCTCTTTACTGTAATGCAGCCTCTAGAACCAGGAAAGGACAACACCTGCCATATCACGATACTACGATATCCAAAATCACGATATCGATACAATATCGATATATTGCCCAGCTCTAGCATGAGTTGTTTTGCATGGTTTCACAGGTACACACAAACACACACTCATGGATAGCATACAGAGGAAGAGAGCTGCAGACAGCAAGTTCCCATCTCAGTCTTATCTTTGCTTTTAGCCCCTGTCTCATTCTCTTCACACCTCAGTCACAGTCCACAGTGCTAATAGATGCGCACCCACACCACAGTGACTAACATATATTACAAGAGCAAAGACACTTACACATCACACATTATGGGTATATTGTGTCCCTGTTTCAAATTATTCACAGTGCAAACTGATAGAGAGATAGTGGGAAAAACTTTTGGTTACAATGCCGACTGTTCGTTTTGGACGGTCAGTGTATTTCAATTGAACGTGTAGAGTGCACAAAGCAGACACCCAATCTCAGCTCCCCAGTGACTTTCTCTTTATCTATGCACACAGAGTTCTTTTTTCTGTTCTTTTTTTTTACATCTGCTGTCACTACCTTCTGAACTGGAGAAAAAGTCTTGTCCGTGTTTCCGCTTTCAGTTCAATAAACATGCCCCTCCTCACATTTGTGGTCACCCTGCCAAAGATAGAAGAGCAGAAATCTACTTCTTGTGTGTGTGTGTGTGTGTGTGTGTGTGTGTGTGTGTGCGTGTGTGTGTGTGTGTGTGTGTGTGTGTAGGCGCAATCAGACGAGATAAAGGCGAGGTCACCCAGTGAGGGACTGGCTCAGGCAGAACAGAGGGTGGCTATTCCTTTTATCTTCACACGATTGCAGAGGCACTCATGCATAGTGCACACAAATACACTCCACTACACTCCCGTTATTAAGATTAAACCTGCGAAGGTCACTATTAGCATTGATAAAAGCATGACAAATTAGCATCAGCGGAACAACAACGTGGGGGGGGGGGGGCGGGGGGTCCCTGCAGAGCTGTCCTTCAAACTGTTTTGTGCTGGTGACGGCTGCTGGGACACAATGGCCATCGATCAAGGGGACATGCCAGCTTGCTGGGCAATAATCAAATAAATAAATCACTCTGTGTCGTGCCCCAGCAACTTGGTGGCACAGTGAGCGTCAGACATATCCAATCTCTTCACACCGAAACGCTGATGAATGGAGCCGTAAAGTCCTACCGGCACATAAACCTCTCTGACACCTGTCTTGCAAATGTTGTTCTCACCTTCCATTTTTCTGTCCAGAATAACTTACTGATAACTTTAGTTAGTACAATTTTATAATAACTGTTAGAAGTTACACCCAGAACCACAAAACTATCGCCCAGATTGAAATAAACCCAAAAACAAATATTCCACTCTAAATCCTTACATTTCTGGGTAAAGGCTGTTGCAGTTTCTGTTATATTGGCTCTAGTTCTCATCAGTTTTTCCATTGCTCTGCTTTGGCCTTGGCAAATTCAGGTCAAAGGGGGATTAGACCCTGTGTGCATCTCCAGAATGCAGATCCATCAGCGGGCTCCCCTGCAGCCTGCAATAGTATCGTGATCTAAAGATAGAGGGCGTGATTATAGAAAATAAATAAATAAAAAATGCCTGATGTATTATTGCAGTCTCTAATCCCACTGAGGGTTACATAAGGGACTTAACCCCAACTAGAAATAGTAGATGCTGCTCATGTGACCATGTGTTTGTCTCCTAGTGTGCAGCTGAGGTGTGAGGCCCACACATACTCAAAGCACGACATATGTGGCAAACACACATACACATATGCAACATTTTCATTATGTGGGAGAAAGAAATTTGACCAGATAAGATGATGGAGTTTGACAGATAGCTGTATGAGACTAGCAGAGGAAATGTAAATCAAATGTGTACTGTGTGACTTTAAAGTGAAATGACATTTCACAGCCATTAAGAGCAAGAGGGATGATACAAAGAACGGGGGATGATGAGTGTTACAGTGAGGGGTTAATGGATGCAACACCTCACCGAGAAAGATGTTAATGAAACCTAAAATGAGCCATCGTCACAGTCCCACTCTTTAAATTAGCATGTCAGAACGACTCATTACACCCATACGTACATAAAATGAACTAGTCAAAATCTTCTAATGGACTAAAAGCCTATTTCTGAATGAATGGATGTGCTGCAGTGGCGTTGTGATGGGTTGTTATTTGGGGAAAAAAACATGTCTAATTTCTTCATTAGTCAGGGAGGGACACATAACCCAGTGTTAGTTTTGTCAGATTTACATTAACACCTCTTTCAACACTAATTAACACTACAGCAGTTTACAAGCAGCACACTGCAGCAGAATACACAGAGGCTCTCCCTTTTCTATTCCCTTTCTCTCACTTTCTCACACGTCCACACAGAGATAGTAAAATAGGCATTAGCATGTGTGAACTGAATAACAAGCGCCTCGTGTACGGTGTAGCATGCTTAGAGAGAGGCAACAAGTTAGACTTTGACATCCCTCAATCTTTAGGCAAACCCATTTGGATTTAAAGTAAATTAAAGTGAATCCTCTCTAATAGATTTTTAATTAGTCTAAATACCCAAATGGGTGTTGCTCTGGATGTTCCCATCTCACTTCTTTCCCTTGCAGCATGTGGCAAGCTGACAGGCATCAGTGATCCCATCACCATCAAGACGTCTGGATCCAGGTTCGGTTCCTGGATGACCGACCCTCTGGCTCCTGAAGGAGATACGCGGGTATGTACCGCTGCACACAGTCACACAATGGATGGGAGTCATCTCCTAATAAGATGTTGAATGCACGGCTGGGATCGGACTGTCAGTAAAAAGCTGTTATGGAATCGGTTAAAGTCATAATTTTGCCAATTTGAGTCCAAGCTTGAGGTTTGGTTTCTTTTGCTGAATAAAAACAAGTGTTTATATAAAAACATCAAACTGTTTTAGTGTACTGAACCTTTGGTATCCTGTCCACGCTACTTGTGGAAAATGTAGACTGATAGCCAGTCCTATTCTCAAAGCTGCTGTAAAAACTATTTTTATATAAAATTCTATAAAACTCTGCACCAAAGATCAGACAAAGTTAGCAACTAGCTGATAAACATTTAGAGACTTAAGAGACAGATATTTCCTTCAGGAGTTGGCAGAGATCAGACCTGACCTACAGGTAGAAGGAGAGTGAATATTACTTTTCTCAGGTGGCCAGAAACATGATTCCAAATGGATGCTTGTTTTTTCTGCCTGTCTGCTAGATGTATAAGTAGGAAACTGTTTGCTTGTTTGTTTAAATGTTTGCAATATCAGCTTTTATTTGGAAAGCGATATAGGTATATTTCAGTGTTGCAGCAATTTGTTTTACAGTGCTGTAATAACCAGATCAGATAAAGCATTGTTTGTGATTTCTGATTCAGTTTAACATTATACAAAAGTGTTTTTAAAAAACAGGCCAGCACTTACAGTGTTGTTTAACGTTCTCTGATCATAGTTACAATCATTTGTGACATAGAAATTGTCACATATTAATTGCAGTTCATAAACCTAGTTTTTCCTCTGTCCATGCCACACATAAAACAAAAACATCATACAATTGCACTGCAACCATTCTGATTCATTAATTATTATGAGTTGTTTCTTAAGCAAAGATTCACTGGTTTGACCTTATTCAATGCGGTGGGTGAACAACACAAAGCAATTTGAGCAATTTGATATTGGCAAATTGTGGTAATCTGCAGAGTAATCTTGATAATGATGATCCTAATGCAATCAGACTGGCTGTAAACATATAATGCTGATGTACCTGAAACAAACCAGACCTTAAGGTAAGAGGTGGCCTTGATCATTGGTGAAGGTCAACTCTCGCTGTGAAACTTAATAACGGTCTGTGTTAATTGGTCACTGTCCTTTTATCAGCTGATTGCATCTGATTTCCCTCTGACTGTGCGGAGTGGGGCTTCTATTGGCTCAATAAATGTGTTTGCATTCATTAGTAAAAAACATTCAAATCAAATGCCAGGGATACATCTATGTGGTGTGACCAGGAAGTTGCCCAGTGGACAAGGAGCTGGCAATGAATACCGTTTAATTGTCGGCTGCTTACTCTTTGTGCACCTGCTTTATGAGACACATTAATAAGAGACAGAACTCTCATTATGGCAGGAAAGGGGACACAGACTTGAGAAGAACCTGCAGCATACAGTACAGTAGCTGTGTAAATCTGCAGTTTGCTTCCTTAAGGGTAATTGTCATGACAACACAGGTTGTATAATGTGTATATTAAAAACTCCTCAGCAGCAAGGGTTACTGCTGACTAACATTATATTAAGAATACAGTAAAAAGAAACTTTTTTTTGGAAACTAATGAATTTTTGAACAGAACACAAAAGGTGGGCTGTGTTATCAAAGGGTAGAGAAAGAAGAATGAATGTAATTGATAGGAGCGGACAGTTCTGCTCCATTTCTTTTTATCTTGAGGTTTCCATACCTTGGCTTTTTTTTCTGGGCCCTTGGAGACCTGCTTCCTTCATATGAATCATTTTTAAGTCACTCACAGGAGCTCATGGAAGCAGGTAGGGGAAGGGCTGCAGGTGTCTCAGTCCCTCTGAGACTCAGGAAGTGTTTGAGCCTCTAGCAGCTCCGGAGTAAGAGCTCTCTGCCCACCACCGCAGGGGCCAACAGGAAGCAGTATGGAAGCAGCTGAGACAGGCCTTTTCATCTGGAATGATGGGCATCATCCCTGCGGGGCCTAGCTCATGCCACCCTGTGGCTTGTTTGTATTCAGAAGCTGCTGGATCTCAGCTATGTGTGCTCCTTGAGAAAGTCTCAGCGCTAACTTAATTGGGATGCTTGTTGAGGGTGTGATTTGATTTGTTCTGTGTGTCTGCATAAAAGACTCAAATAATAGATTATAATATAAAAGATTTATTGTAGACACACTGACGGATGATGAGGATAGGGGGTTTCTAGCTCTGAGGTTTGTCTAATGCAAATACTTTTTGTATTCTTGTCATGATGTTTAGGTCTGGTACATGGATGGCTACCACAACAACCGCTTCGTGCGGGAGTACAAGTCAATGCAGGACTTCATGACGTCAGACAACTTCACTTCCCACCGGCTGCCCCACCCATGGTCGGGAACAGGTCAGGTGGTCTACAATGGCTCCATCTACTTCAACAAGTTCCAGAGCCATGTCATCATCAAGTTTGATTTCCGCACCTCTTCCATCAGCAAGTCCCGGCAACTCGACTATGCCGGCTTCAACAATGCGTATCACTACGCCTGGGGCGGCCACTCTGACATCGACCTGATGGTGGACGAGGGAGGCCTGTGGGCTGTCTATGCCACCAACCAGAACGCCGGCAACATTGTCCTCAGCAAGCTGAACCCCAACACACTGCAGATCATCAAGAGCTGGACCACCAACCACCCCAAAAGGAGTGCCGGCGAGTCTTTTATGATCTGCGGCACGCTCTATGTCACCAATGGCTACTCAGGAGGCACTAAGGTGTACTACGCCTACTCCACTAACTCCTCTACTTACGAGTACATCGACATTGCCTTCCAGAATAAGTACTCGCATATCTCCATGCTGGACTACAACCCGCGTGACCGAGCCCTCTACGCCTGGAACAATGGCCACCAGGTCCTCTACAATGTCACACTGTTCCACGTTATCCGCTCAGAAGAGCTGTAACCACGGAAAATGGATTACATACATAAATACATATTGTCTGTGTAGAGAGCTCCCCATATAGCCTACAAGAATATATCTGCGAAAGAAAAAAAAGACTCTATAGCAAGATCATTCTATTTATATTATCAAATAACTTTTACTGAGAGACGGCATCAGCAGTGAATGCAACTTGGATTTGAATGTGAATATACATGACACTGAAAACTAAATCAAAAATTGAAGGGTTTCATTCCAAAATGTGATATATTTTAACCGAAAATAAATGCTTTATCAGTTAATATCACAGGTGATTGTTAATAAAAAAAACAGAACTGTTTTGTAAATAAAAGGTCTTAATATAACTAATAGTTAACCCTAGTAGACTTTATTTTAATAGTTGCCATCATTTTGGAGGTATTTTATTTTGGAATGAAACTCTTTAATTGTTTGCAGAATAGAAAATGATTGTAAAAGTAGACAAATTATATCAGATTAAAAAATAATAATAATAACAGATGCCAAAAAAAGAACTCATCACGCCTTTTTTTTATATCATGGATATATCGTGTGGCTCCAGTTCTACTGTAGAAATCCTCCCGGCTGAACTTTTCTTTTGGTCATTGGGGGTCCTGAAACCAAGACTGTTGATAATAAACTGTTGGATCCCCAGGCCCCATGGACAGACAGAAAAGTGGAGGGTTACTCTAGTCAGAAGACCTGATAGCCTAATGGGTGCGGTCAGTCTTATCATTTTTATCAAGAACAGTAGCAAATCAAAAGTCTGTAGAGAAACTACTATAAGGACATCCACTAAAAGACCTGAAGGCACTGACTGTTGACAGCGCTGTTGTTTGAGATGATTTTTTCCGTGTTAGTGACTTTGTGTGAAAAAGCCTTTCTTTGCATGAGTGTTTTCTATCACTCCGGTCTGCTCTTCTGAATGTCTTTTGCTGTTAACTATTTAAAAATGAGGGGGGGATGGGGAACAAGGTAGAATACCTTTGGGATTTGAGGAAATGCAAAAAAAAAAAGATTTTCCTGGTTGGGTTCTTGTTTTATTAATTTATTTTTTCTTTGCAATAGTTTTCTTTTTCAACTGTTCTTGTATCATTGTAACTGTTGGCACCGGTTTTGCCTCTCTGTATTTGTTTATTTGGACTGTGTGGGATGAATCTATCTAGCACATATTGCTACAAAGGAAAAAAGAAGAAGAAAAAAACAGAATGTATCGAGTATTTTATCCTGGGAACCTGGTCCTCCGATCTTCAGTTCACATCATGTGACTGTAGTAGGGAGTTTTGTTTTCTTTTTTTATAGAGGATAATCCTGTCTTATGTCATGCCCCCCACCCCACTGCTAGTGAAAGATAATGCTGTTTAAATGTTTACCCTCGCAGAGGACAAAAGCTTTTCACCCTTTTTGTGCTTTGCTGGATGTGTTGTATCTGAGATGAGATAGTTAATGATTCGTGTCAATAAAACAGAGAAAACTGACGCTCGGATTGTTGCCTTAAAAAAGCTACAAGCCGCCATGTTACGGTACACTTAGTGCATAGAGATTACTTCTTCTTTTTTTTTTGTAATGCTCTTAATACCTGCTTTTTGGGTTCTCCTTCATTACGAATGCACAGAGAGTTCACTTTGTTTGTTTGTTGACTTGGGAAAAGATTAAGCATTTACAGACAGTAGCTTTAGAATACTTAAAGCGAGGCTACGTAGCATTTTCAAAGCATTCTTCCTTTTACCAATCAGAAGTTGCATTCATAACCAATAAAACCTACTGTTGCTCAGTTCGCTACACTCAGGGACAGAGGTGTCTTCATAATACTTTAAGCCCTTGGACTACAGACATTTTAATTAAGGAAAACTCACTCAGGAGCAGCGCAACTCATTTCACAAACGTGAAGAAGATTCGAGAGGTACCTTGATGAATTATTTAATGAACACACAACTTAGGAAATAATTTAAGCAGTACAGTTTGTTTTATTTGTGTGTGTTATCATGTTATGCCGTCCCAACTCTCTGAAATTTCTGTCTTCCTGAAGTTGTATTTAAACTCATGCTGGAGGCGTTACGTGCTGAACTATCAATATAAACAAAGATATTGCAGGTGCCTAAAAGACAAATACTCAAGCCTAACCTATCTCTCTCTCCAGGAAGTAGGCAAACGTGTCCGGTCCTGAAACAAAACATTTCCTTATCATGCTGCTGCCTAGATTCCCTGAATTTAAGAAGGAACCAAGTTGAAATACTCCTCTGCTTGGAAAGGTTAGGAGTTTAAGTTGGACACTGTCTTGAATGAGACGGTCTCAACTCACATAGGATGAGTTTGTTAGCTGGAAATTCCACCACAGTTTTGAAGGTCCTTCCCTCACTTTACAATATGCCACACTGCCAAATGGTGACTGGTTGTAATTGCCCAAAACTTTGCAAGAATAAAAAAAAAAAACATTCTCCCGTGAGAAGACGAGCAACAAAGCACCCTCTGGACACACATGCTCTCCGTTCACCAGTTTTTGTTTGAAATACAATCTTGAGAGGTATCTATTCTGTAGGCTATACTGCCGTTTGGAGAAGCAGAAGTCAGAGCTTTTACTCTGATAGGATTCAGGTGCAATTTTGGCCTAGTAGGAGTGCACCTCTTGGTCTATTCTGTTGCCCCAGGGACCTGGGTCAGTCCTATAGGGGTCTGACATGTCTCCTACCGGCGCTTCTCCTCCTGTTGTCGGCACCACTCCTTCTCTTTCCTTTACCTCAGCACGTAGTCCTCCGTCCTCCTCCACAGCAGAAGGGGGGTGTCCTCCCGGCTCGAGGTCTCCTCCGGCTTACTGCTCCACTTCTCCTCCCCCATCCTCCACTGCAACAGATGTGGTAGGCGGCTCTCTTTCTTCACTGGGCAGCACAGAGGCTTGTTGATCTGCTTGTCGCTGCTGATGCTGCTTGCAGGCTTAGTAGAAATGTTGAAACTTGATTCTGTTTAATTCGTTTTTGTTTCTACAGTGAAATTGAAAGGCTAGCCCACTCTCCTGAAAGCCCGCTCACCATGCTACAGCTAAGTGATTTGTTCTTTAAAAAATTGCAAAACGCGGATGTATTTTGTTCAACGGTGCATTACTGCGCTTACAGCCGGCGGCATTGTGGGACCAAGCTGGACCGGACCCTGGCCTGATATTGTTCATGGTGGCGGTGTTGCATATCTATAATATTATAACCTCTTCTAGTGAGCACCTGCTACTTGGTCGGAGGCCCACGCATTACGGATGCACTGCTCCGGGGTTTGCTGCTACAACCTTATTTGATCTAGTATGAGTGTAATGAGTATATAGTGTCTAATGCTGCCACATGGGCCACAATGGCTGCTCCTCATTAGAAGATACACAGTCTCTCTTTAAGGTTTTACAAATACATAAATCATCTGAGCTTGTAAAGTTTTAAAGCTATCACAGTTTTACAGTATTCTTTTTTTACAGTATTCTTATTTTTTATTTGCTTCTGTCACCTAAAAAGTCATTAGATAACAAATACCTTTAGATTATTTGGTTTTTATTAGTTAATTGATGCTAAACAATTCTTTAAAATCACAAGGATTATATCTGTCATCGTCTAACAGTGTGTTAACTGGGAAAAAACTACCGGTGTTTCCTTAACTTGACATTTAGTATCTTGTGATGTCTTCTCATTAAGGCAAAACTGTCCACTTTTTGCTCACTTAACAATTTCCTTTTGTCTTTGTTCTTTTGTCTGTTTCACTTACCCCCACCGCCGCCCTTTTTTCCCCTCCAGCCAGTCTATCTTTCCCGCTCTTTCTTGCTCCCACTGCCTCTTAGTCCTCTGATCTTTCAATCGATGAATAAATGATTGCTTCTATTTTCAGTGTTCACTGTGTTTCACTGAGTACTTGGCCAACACAAGCTGCTTTCCTCCCCAGAACGAGTTAGAGATAGGATTTGGGAGACAGATTCACACACAGAGAGAAACATGTTCGGCGGAAGGTCTCGCAGCGTATGACACAATGAGTTGTCAGTCCGGAGCTGAATATATTTGCATCTTTAACCGGTGATTGGCGCATCAAGAGACGTTGCAGCACTCCCTCTAGTCCCAGTCTTCCCCAACCCCAACACACACATATGCCTGAGAACTTGACAGTTGTATTTGATTTCATCATTTTAAGTGCTGGTTCTCTCTTTTCGTTTCCACATCACTGTCTTGTTTACTCCAGACCTAAAATAGTTGCACTAGGCTAATTATCTTGTGCATACTTGCCCTCTAAATGCCTCAACTACTGCTGCAGCACTTCTGGGTATAAAGGACGGACACAGTGAGAGGTTTCACCTTGCTGTAGTGTGCATCATTCCCCCAAGGACAAAACCACTTATCATTGATAAAAGCTTAGTGTGTATGTGCCAACAGGAGTGTTGCTAAAGTATTCCATAGCACTGCAATTTACACTTTATAATGCTGCAAAAAACGTGAAGGTATGTTGTTGTCCCAATTGTAGACTTTTCCTGGCACCATATTACATAATTTACCTTTGAAACCTGTCTATATCAACGATGTTTAATTTACGTGATTGTACTGGTGCTGCCGGAGGTTCCGCGGGGGTCCGTCACCTTCCGCTTTTTTTGTGTTGGCATTCTAAACTCCGGGCGATTTATTAAGACTTTGGTCAATTGCTTCTCATATCTCGGCAGGATAAAATGCTAGCCAGACTGTCTGAGTTTTCCCTTGCACAACTAAAACAACTTTTGAACATATTCATGTTCCATTAAAAGAAGCACACTGTTGAATCATCCATCTGACGTACTGTAAGTCTTCAGTGATTGCACACCACCCTCAGTCCTCCTCCACGTAGTTGCTTGTAGCCAAGGAGGACACAGAGGATTTAACAAACGTGATGGCTTCTTCAGAAGAGGTAATTATTTTCTGTTTTCTGCGCACAAAAGTTGCCAGACTGCACCATTTTAGAAACGAAGCCATACTGAAGAATAAAGAAAGAGTTTTGTTGAGATGATACCCTTAATTAGTTTTGTATTAATGCATTTGGCAATGGCTTGACTGTAACAGATGTTCATTAATATTAAAGAGTTGCACACTATAGCTTTAACATAATTCATTTGTGCTGCTGCCTTTGTGTGAGTGTGTGTGTGTGTGTGTGTTTTTTAGTTATTTTTTTTCTTTCAGCATAATCCTTGTTGCTAATCAGATTTCTTAAAATCTCTGAGCAAAGCTTTCTTTGCTAAATCTAATTTTGTCTGACAGAATGAATGCCCACAAAATTGCCTATTGATTTCACACCTCTGACCGTCTGAATGAATACCGACCACTATGAGCTTCACTAGATTACCATACTTTTATGCGTGCACGTAGGCACACACATGGATGCAAATGCCTGGAATTTTTGGTCATATTAAATCAAGATTTAATTAATGACATTTCCAATTTTGAGCCAGCTGCCTTTTACCTAAATGGTTTATTCAGAGATGCAGCTTTAATCACTGCAGATCAAAACCTGTATTTATATGTTGGTACCAAGCACTTGACTTGAAAGGTCAGACATTCCGCAAATTGATAAATTTTAATGATACTACTGCAGTATTAAAACTATCCCTTGCTTTTAGTTGGAATAATTCCATTAAGAGTGCAATTTTATTTAGAAGTTGCTAACACACTTGGCTTGGTTATCCCTTGTGTTCTGCAATCCACAAAATAGTTATGATTTCATTAAGATTTAAAAAATGTGATTAATCCCTTACATTCAAGAGAACCACTGCGGTAAATAACATTTTCCACGGCCTAGGACCCACCCAGTACTCAAGCAATTACTGAGCCCTTTGGAATTAAATGCAAGGTGACACATACTGGCAGTTTCTCAAACACACTCCTTTTACTGTTCTACTACACATTTTCCATTCAGATTCATCACAATAGCAGTGGAACAAAACTGAAATAAAGCCTAGGTCTCACGTTTGCATCATAGCTGGGAGCAATCTCCAAGTTAAAACTATTACAAGCCCGGTGTGGTTTGGAATAACAACCAATAATAAATCAATGGAACCATAAAGAATAGGATGGAGGGAGAAAAACAACAACAATAAAGACGATTCATTTTAATTATAGTGCAATAAAAAGGCAAAGAAAAAGAACTCAGATGTCCCGTGTGTGATTCTTTCATTTACAATTGTGTCCTGTCAGCAATTCAACACCTGCTCTGTAACAAAATGTATTCTTGATTAGCATTAACTTTAGTCAAGGGTGTGGGCATGCATACACATACTATACAACTGTGTGAACCACATAAAGACATGTTTTTTTATTACAGTATATATTTTAACACTTACAACTGCATTTACTGTTTTTTTCTCCCACTTGGGGAAATCAAGCTGTAAACAAAACAATGCCATTTTGTCGTCTATGCTCATACGGCCTACTTGTTAGCAAACAGTTACTTATTTTCACATCCAGCAGACGCACGGCTAAATAAATATCAATTTGTAGTTATGTTTCAGACCATGTAACAAATGTAAATTACATTTTTACTCTTCTTTTTTGCTCAGTTTTGATCTCCACCAACTCCTGAGAGAAATATTTGGCTCTTTAGCATCTAAAGGGTTCAGCGTTACAGTAGGTAGTTGCTAACTTAGTGTGCCGGCTGTTTGATGCTGTGCAGACAAAGTTAAGTGTTTTTTCTGAGCTTTATCACTGAAAACAGCATCATGCTGCAACTGGACATGACCTATGAGAGCCATGAGACTGAACAACAACAGAAAAGCTGTGTAAAACCAAAACAAATCGCTGAAAAACACCACACACTCAATAACTTGTGAGTTCATTACCACTAGTGACCCCTTAAAGTAGTTTGATCCATTGTTAATGTAGCATCCTGCTAAATTTGTTTACATATTGTTCTTTTATGTATTTCTGTTAACAAAAATATATGGGCTGGTTCAGTTATCCCTGGTATATTAACGTTTGCACAAACATGGAGAAATAAATAGTTTGGTAAAATTCTGAAATGTCCTCTGTTACATGTAGCCCTTGAACCTCTCAGGTGCTCTTTCTTATGTATTGGGTGTGGCCAGGTGTCAATTTTGTTACTAACCAATCAGTGCCAATCAGAGAGTAGTCTTTGTTCTTTTGAGGGGGCGGGACTTAACGGACCAGTGTGTAACGCTGCTGAAACGTGAGAGGAAATTGAATCTTCTGAAGTGGAGCTAACTCATACCCATAGACATTAACGGTCTATGCTAATACCTACGTGTGGACTGTTGCTAATAAGCTAGCCAGCTAGTTAACTGTCACCCTCATGAGCTGGGCAAAGAGACTGCGTGCATGCCGAAAACCACTTCGCCACCAACTTTCTGAATAAGTATGGACATTAAAAACGAATGATACAGACATTTATACTTAAGCTTTAGTAAACTCATTAGTATTTGTGAACTACTGGATAGTGAAGCTGCCACGTGCCTCCATGCTGCGCAGTAGAGGTGCTCAGGACTTGCCACCTGCATGGTAGAGGGGCCTGTGTTTTGCACCGGAACAGAAACACAGAACATGTTTCTTCATCGAGGGTTTGACTGCTACCAACAGCTCTCTGAGTTACAGAGGAACAGTGAGTACAGACAATATTCTCCTTCAAATGAGCTCCAACAAGCGTGCCAACATCACCACAAACTTGAAAACCCCCATTATTTTATTTGTTTTCGGGTCAAAAGGACATTATCAACGGTTAAATTTCCTGTTTATGGAATAAAACAATTTCTCATATGACATGCAATCAATGTGGTTTAATTTGTACTCAGTTGGCGTGAGGAAAAAAATCAATACAGCATAGTATCACAATATTTTCAGTGGCAATACTGTATCGATACAGGCGCCAAGTATCGATCTATTATAAATGTGTTGGTCAGTTGGTGTTGGTGTGTCTGCTTGACAATCCAATTTTGCAGCAATAAAATGTAGCTAAGCGATATGAACAAACAGAGAAATGTGTATTTTTTAGATAAAAGAGATATTGAAAAAGTTTAATTTTGGGGACATCTTTTGAAATTGGTTAAAATTTGAAGTTGGAAAAAAAAAGTTATAAATTGCAATATATCGCAGAATATTTAAAATTGCAATAATATTGTATGGCTGCATAAGTATTGTGATGATATTGTATCGGGAGGCGTCTAGTGATTCCCACCCCTAGTATTCTGGGGCCTGCCTGGACACCAGGCATCATCTTTGGGTTGCCATATTGAAAATATGGTTGACATGTTTTAAACTGCTTGTTTGGATCAATTCATTTCTCATGTAACTATACAACACATTTTAATAATGAAACAATGAGATAATGGCTTGGAGTATAATTCCCTGTCCCTTCCAGATATGGTTGCAACAGATCACAAAACACACGGATCGGATCACTGTTTTGTGTCACGGATTGGACTGACTTTCGAATCGACAAAAAAGGGGGGAATTTAAATTATTTATTTTGAAAAACAAGAACGTAACACTGATTACTTTTTTCACCAGTAAATTGCTGTTAAGACGAAAACAGACAAGAAAAGAGTATTTTACATAACTTTGAATGCACAACACGGTTTACCAGTTTACCAGTAAATGCAACATTTAGTTCCATCGTTTTTTGTTCCCTAGCGGTGACCATAGTGCTAGTTTGTGTCTTTTAGCACATAGCTTTAGAGGCCTACCGTTGTAAGTGCCACTGTTGGAATCCTCTAACGTGAAATACAGTCACACTTTTACACCGTTTAACTGTCAGCATTTTAACTGTGTTTAATCCAGTTACTACTGTAGCTAACGGAAGGTGTCACTCCCCAATGTGTGTCAAGTGCAGATTTGAGTTGCGAATGGCATATTGCGTCATTCTGAAATTTGTGAAATCCATTTTCTCATTACAAACAATAACAGAAGATGGAAATCATTTTCAACGTTTCAGCTATCTATGATTGATTGCTAACGTCAGCGCAAAACGCCATTCAGCTGACAACCTTTGATGTATGTAATTCGTAACCTGTAGTCAGCAGTGAACCAACTTCGTTAAGTTCGTTCACTGCCGACTTTGTTAGAATACTTAGTGCTACTTTTTGCACTCCTTGCATCAGGGAGTGACACCAGGCTAACGTTACCTGCTTTGTAATGTGTTATTAGTGTTTACTAGCGTGACATGCAGTGACGCTTCTCTTACTTTTAACTTCTTCAGAGCATCGGAGAGCAGTGCAGACATTAAGGTGGCATTGTAATGAGGCACTGAAATCTGCATTGCTATTCCGTCCTGTAGCTGGCTGAACAGAGCTGAATCAGCACAACATTCATGCATTTCTTTCACACCTACAGCAGTCAGATTCACTGTGTTCAGCCGAAAGGAATCAGTTCACATGGGTAGGCATTTTAATGACATTTTGAACGTGTTTAGAGGCTAAAAAACATGTTTAAAACTTGCCCTGTTTAAGCCTGTTGGGTGCTAACTCTAGCAGGAGGATAACACGGTGTAGGCAGCACTGCTTGTTTTTTTTTTCCTCTCTACAGACAGCACTCCAAATTTACAAACAGAGCTACGTGTTGAAATCAACCGGAATTCTCCTTTAAGGGGCCACATGTAGCGGTGGCCGTTGTGCTGCACACAGCATTTCAATATGGGTGGGCTTTTGCCAAGGGTCAGTTTATGTGTCCATATTTGCACATACATGTATATTTGTGTGTGTGTGTGGTTGTGTATTACTAACAAGCTGTGGCGACAAAACGTGTGCCATCTGTGCACGCGGGAGACTTCACACTCTTGGTCATGTTTGCCTTGTGCCAGTATTCTCATCGGGAACACTGGCCAATCATCACAGGGAAGCAAAGAGCAACAAGCTCCAGCCTGTTAGCCAGTCACATGTTCGCCACACTGATTTTTTTTTAATAATATATGTTCTCCAAATGGGGAGAACGTGTTAGTGCCTAATACTAGTTTGTGGTATTTTTTAAGTCCATGGGACATTGATTTTTCAAGCCTGAAAATATTGTATTGGTTAAACAGTGGGTGTTTTTTCAGGTGTCATTCAGATGCTTTTCTTTTTTTTTTTTTTAACAAACTCTGTGAGCAGTGACTGAAATCTTTAGATTAGGATCTTCAGTGACTTTAAATTAATATTTGTTGAGTGGTGAGTCATGGATTCTGATCCACTACAGGCATTTCTAGTCCCTGCTTCCAGATGATTTAAGGACAAGCTGTGACAGAACAATAAATTATTCAGTATCAGCTGCTCACCTGGAATGAAACCAAGGGGACGAAATCAAAATGATGTGGGTGATTGAAATTAAAGAGCGATACTGACAAAGAACAATCTCCCTAACTTGTTTCAAACTATCAGAGACTTGCATGTTTTCAACATCACTCCCTGCCACTGATAAGTGACTTCAAATGGAGCCACAGATTCCTGCACCTGTGGAGAGGCTTATTACAGCAGCACAGGTTTTCGTGTCTTTCTTGATTTGCCACTGTCTGGTGACTCCCCCGTAAGACGCCAAATCACGATTACTTTAAATCCATAAGGGCCTGCTCACATAGACAGCCTAGCTATTGTCGAAGATCTTCAATTTGAAAACTAATCTGGCGCTGTGTTCATCCATTTTACTTTGCTGCTGTTCTGCAGGACTGCTGTCAGTGCCGCCTGATTACTTTGTTTCACCTGACACCACCAAGTCTCGACAGAAGCAGTGAGAACAGCATTTGATGTAACCGGATCAATATCTCCAGGCAATTTGCTCCCTTTGCACCATCAACGCATAATTATGTGCCTAACCTCTCCACCTCAATCACACGTACAGTGTATGACCTGCACTCTGAAGGTTGCATCGCACGCATAAACATCACGCGCCACTCTTTCCCATCTCTCGTGGAATTGTAATGGTGTGGCTTGTCTCTGTCGCTGACTCCCCGCCACATTTGTATCTCATGCTGTCTCTGCCTCACGCATCAAGAATGCAAATTGGGAGTGACAGAGCAATTATGAATTCCTTCACAGTGAGACAGCTTGGTCAAGATCTGTGGGAGAAAGTTGACTGCTGGTGATTGAACTCTTTGGTAGCTTTGTCATTTTGTTTGCATGTTTGATGATAGATATCATCTATTAATCTCTATACACTCATGGGTATAAATCTCGGATTAGCCTCAAAATGATTGCAAACGTCATCCTTATTCTAACATTATGATACATAATGCACAATAAATCAACCCTAAATTAGACGTCCAGACCAGTGCAAGTTATATACTGATGCCTGAACACCAATCATCACTGACTATGTTTACATATGATATTCCACTTATATTCCCATTTATATGTAGCAGTGCAAAATAAGTTATTTATTTTTCTTTCTTTCTTCAGAGTTTACCAGCGGTGGCAGACTTGTTGGACCGTGCTAACACAGCGTCTAGGGCTGCACAATTAATCAAATTTTAATCATGATCACAATTTTGGCTTCCCACAAAAACATTTGCATGATCGTGCGATATTTTAAATGCATCATCGTTCATAGAATGCTCCGGGTTTTTAGCAAAGCCAATCTACTGCTCGATAAACCACTGTCTGATCATATGCCAGTCAGTTGTTCCCTGCATCGCGCAGCTTAGTTTCTAGATCTATACAGTCACAGAGGACAGAGTAACGTGAGGAAAATTCCAAAACAGATAGCAGTCGGTCACAAGGTTTACCAGAGAACGCAACATTTTGTCCCGTCTGTGTTGTTTTTCTGACAAAGCAATGGTGTTTCTGTCAATATGGTTTAATGTTGCGTTACCTATGACCAGTGTACAGCCCTACCTGTGTTTGTATTTCTCCTCTTATTCTCCGCGTAGACCCCCCCCCCTTCACGCACACAACCCAGCAACAGAAACACAGCGGTGACACTGCCCGTCCATACTTCTGACATTTGTCCACAGTTTTAATTGTTATTAACACATCTGTATATTGTTAAGCAGGCAAACCTGTATTTGAACCAGTGTTTCCGCGGGTAACTCTGCTGCTGCGGCGGCCACGGCAAAAAACACAGAAGTTATTGAAGGCAACTGACTTCAGTTGGTAGAATAATAGCGTTTTGTTTATTTTATTTATTTTTTCTTTATTTTGTGTACAGCAACCATAGCAATGCACAGAGCTGACCATAAGCCATAAACAGGCAAGAGGCCAAGAACTGCGGTAAAAAAAAAAACTGATTGAGATGTATATTCCAAATGCGCTGGATACATGTCCAAAGAATGCTTATAATATCGGAATATCCCCTGTCTTAAACGGAAAAAGGCCTTATTTGGAATATCCAACCAAAATATGCTGTTTACATGATCTTTATCAAATTCTGAATATTGTCATATTCTGAATAATAGTGGCACATTGTTGTGCATGTAAACGTAGTCGCTGACCAATGGCTAATCCTAAACCAATTTCACATTCCAATCTAAATCCCACTGATCCCTGTACGTCTCTGTACAAATGCACATTCATAAATTGGGGCATCCACATGTACATATGCATGTTGCATTTAGAGATATTGTGATGCCGTTTCAAAACCCTGCAACATCCATACACTGCTCAACGCAGCCCCATGCAGCTCCCCACCCGATCTCTCTGCTCCCAGGTGCACTGAAGCAGAGAGCAGAGTGGAGCAGAGCTGTGTGTGGTGACAGTGACATCCATCGCATGCAATGAATAATCAATGAACACCATCTGGTGCATACAACGGGGGGGGGCACAGCTCCAATCGCTTACTCCAGGATGGCTCGCTCTCCCTCTGTCCAACACACTGTCTCTCACTCTTTCATCGTCTCTCACACCTGCCCTTTCCCACTTTTCCCACACATATTACCACTGCACAGCAATTATCTTGCATTCTCTCATTGTCTCTCCGACTTTTTTCTCCATCTTAGTCGCTATGCTCCGTTTTGCCCCATCACTGCTCCCCATGCTCCTCAGTGGCCTCTGTGACAGGCTAGCTATGGTAGTCCTCATTCTAATTCAGTGGTACAATTCCTGGGCAGCTAATAAGGTGACCTGTTGCCCTTTTTAAAGGACATCCGCCTTTATGATTTATAGTAACTGAAGAGCTTGTTAGAGTGGTCTAAAAGTACTGTAAAAGCATTTCAATTACATAATCTAAAGGACAAGCGGTTTAGGAAAACTGTTTCTTACAGAGATTCTACAGAGGACAACAAGAGTCATCTTTTTATCCTTCATCCCCCTTTTCAACATTTCATGGCTTCAGAAATTAAAGAATAATAACGATACTACCTATCAGATTCTCAATTTCAGACTTCTTTGCAGCTGCTGTATCCAGAGTAGCTGTCTGAGCAGGTCTATAACTCCTTTCTGGCTTGGCACTCTATTTAGCCCCCTGTATTTCATCCTGAACTGCTGTCTTGACTTGCCGTCAGCTTCCCTACACGCACCTAAGTCGCCCATCACTTCCATTTTCTCCCTGTGGAAGCCTCTATCAAAAACTTTAAAGATTTCTTAGACCTCAAAATCTATCACAAAGAACCCATATTGTCAAGCTTACTAATGTTTAAAGAAGTTTAAACACAAAAGTTTAAAAAGGGCATAATCTGCTAACAGTCCTATTACCAAAAAACTAACAAAGTTAGGGTGGGACATAGACAACGTCCAATTGAGTATTTATTTCCAAACAAATTATGGCTCATCCTTACAGTGTGCAAAACACTTATTGTGGGAGGCGTTTCTTTGCAGTAAAGAGTGCTTCGCATAGCAGAAAATGCTCAGTTCTCTAGTGTTTGAATAGACAGTCATCGCCATGGTCCAGGAAATATAGCATCTGATGTCATTTTGGTCAATTTCATTAAGTTTAATATCGTCTCTGAAATGCTGAGCAAGCCTGAACAACTGGCTAGAAGTACAGTATCACTGGCTCCTCGGCTTTATTAGAAATGTAATAGCGTTCAATCCTCTTCCCAATTGTTTACGCCAAAACATATCAGCTAATGTAGAGAGTGTTATTAATGTTAGATTGATTTAATTTTCTCGGTAGCTTTTCATCATTTGGGTTTGTTCTGTAAACATACAGTCTTAATCAAAGCTAAAAGAGTTCTCTTAAAGGGATAGTTTGGATTTTTGTGGAGTTTATGAGGTAATCTTTAGATGGCGGTCAATGGGAATACATTCCTTAGCCCCAGTGTCGGTACTTCTGCAAGTTTCTCCAAAATGGGGGCGTACCAACCGACATCTACTGTCGCTAATACACTACTGTATTAGTACCTCATACTACCCAACTCCAAAAGATCCAAACTATCCCTTTGACAACAGATGCTTGTGCGAGTTTTAGTCTTTTTTTTTTTTGTTAAATAGAAGCCTATAAACAAGTCTGCTTATTTGGTAAGTGATCCATCCTCCCAGTCAGCTGTAGCTATGGACACTCTGGATTTCATCTAAGGTCTTATTTTGATGCACAATTTGTTCTACAATTTAACATCTCCGCCAGCATCCGGAGATTGCACTGAGGATTGTATGAAATACCATCAAGTCAGCATGCACAGAAAAGGCTTTCATTTCATCATGGTGAACAGGTGTGAATTTAATTTTCATCAAAATCTGGTATGGCTTGTTAATGAAGAAAGGAGATTTGGGCTGGAAAACTGCATTGCAAATCAGATCTGTCACTTTTAATGTAATGTAAATTGTTGCCATTTTTGTTAGGGGTTGAACAACATGTATTTGTATTGAACCAAAGCGGTACAGGCGTCTCGGTTTGATACATGAATTTACACGTGGAATACACTGTATAAAAATAAAAACTTACATACAAATGAATTAAACTAATGCAAAACTGTTAGGTACGCTGGTTTTAGGGACACCTAACCTGTAGCCCCACCTTAGCACTGAAGCCAGCCGAGCTCCACCTACATGTAGTTTTTTGTCAGGTAAACGGTCCGATGAGTGAGTCAAAGACAGCAGCACTAAGGACGAGTATGGCAAGAGGTGGCGACCGACAAGAGTTAGAGGACCCGCTGGCCTCTTTAAGATTGCAAGTTTGGGAAAAACTTGGGGATTTTGGCATATCCGACGCCAGCACCCAGATGTCCCAATCATTGAACTTCTCCTTCCTACAGTGCTGAACTAGCCTTTAGAGACAAACACAAATATAGCTTTAAGTATTTGCTACATGTACTCAAACCTCGTTTCAACTTGACATCCAGTCCACATATTTTTTTATTATTCTATGTAATTTGCACTTTTATAAATAAGAGATGCTGCATTTTCTGTTCATTTTGTCTTATTTTGACTATAAGTTCCAGATGGAGTCTGGAGATGATGTAGGGTACTTATTGTTACTATTTACATCTGACTTTACACACTTTAGGCCGTTTTGGCTAGTTCAGGAGAGAGACTGTATGACACTAGGTGGTCCAGCCTGAGACATGCGCAATAAAATTAAATGCACAATAAAATTAAATTTAAAAAAAAAAAAATAATAATTAAATTGTCCTCATTTAGAAATCGCAAACAAATTAAATCCCATTTTATAAGGGCAACAAATTTTCTTCAATACATTTAGGCTTTAACAACCCTGCCCCTTCTTCAAAATGAAATTGACTTTTCTCTATATATCCAAATAGTTTACACTCCAATGACCCCATGGCATAATGTTCCATCCCAAATCCTTATTTCACCAGTAAAAACATCAGATACAGGAAGCCAAATGCTATCGAAATGTAATTGTTTGCTCTAGGTGTGACTTATTATTCAATTTGACCTCTTTTTCTTCACTGCCTCCTTTCTTTCACGACCTAGACACTGACATAAGTGTCTTGCTGAAAACAAACAACTTTATCTCCTTTTGTAGCAAGATTACACTAGACGCTGTACCCAAATACAAGCTGCTATGCCCAAATCTGTGTAAAGGTGACACATGAATGAAAAGCTTTTTGCGCTCACAGTAATTGAGCAGGGTTGGCATAGGCACTAAGATTATAGGCTAAACAAAATGGCTAAAATGCGGACCTAAACAGAAGCCTACGTTAGGTGCTCCTACTCCTATAAGTCCAAGATTTAGAAGACAGAAATGCAGAAATATGTATTTACTCTTAGTTGAAGCTCAGTTGTCTACAGGTCTTTAACTTTGGCCTGTGAACTCGGTCTGTTACTGACACAGAGTCAGATGATGACAGAAGGGAGCAATTCCGTCTTTTTTCAAATGTTAAAGAGTGAGTAAAATAGATTGCAGTTTGAGATTGACAGCAACAATCACGACGCAATAGCTTCAACACTACAATGATCATACATTCTGTGATGATAAATTTACCTTAATATGATGGGCTTGCCAACATAGTTCAAAGGAGATGAACACTTTTGCTGTATCGAAATTCATTGTCACAAATAAACTTTTGAAACGAGATTTCACTGTGTAATTTACTACAAATACACATCACAAAGCTCTCCTTTTGTTTTCTGAACAGCAGCTGCGGCGTGCTGGTCTTCTGCTGTGTGCCAGGTACTCTCCCAGAGAGACAAGACTTAGCCTTTGATTAATTTTCTGAATGATTGAGCACATTTAATAATCATGTCCTCGCTGTCCAGTGGTGATAACGGAAGAAGCAGTCAAATGAAAGGAAAGGCTATTTCTATAAAAACTGTCCTATAAATTAACCTAGACTCTTATCGGTTCTGTGAGTTTTTGGAAACCGCGCTGAACGGGATGCATTAAGCAGATGAGGTCAGGATCAAGTAAGTTACATAGGGTGATCAGTTGTTAAACTGGTTAATAGCCTATAAACATTTACAGCAAGTGTGAGCACATCTGAAATGGATGACTTTAGTGAAAAGTGTAAAAGACAAGCAAGTCTTTAGTGTCTCTGAGGAACGATGATATGTTGCCCTCTTTGACCTGCTGGAACTTCTCTGTTGTAAGGCAGATCTCCCAGAAAACACCAGGAAGGACTTGTCATGTCCTGAAATCACTTGGGCGAACTTCTGATTAGTGCCTTCATATACTGCGTCATCTCACAGCGCGACGGTAGAGCAGTTGAAAGTGTTTCATACAGACACTGGGTGCGTTGTGCGTCCTGTATCAGATGCTAAGGGCCAATGACTACGCTGCTACATTTGACGAGTTGGAAGTGAGAACGGGTTGGCATAGACAAAGTACAAAGTGGGGACTGGTAGCTGGAGAGGTGCTAGTTTGCTTCCGAGGCACTGCTGAGCTGCCATTGAACAAGGCACCAACCCTCCAAATGCTCAGATGACCATACTGTGAGGCAGCTCCCTCTCTGACGTCTCTACACTGTGTGTGTGTGTGTGTGTGTACAGCAAAAAATATACATTGTGAACAATTTATAAAGTATAGCTAATTTCTAAATAGCAATTTACAGTATGAAAAGTTGGAAGCAACTACTGTACGGTCACATGCATTGTACAAAATTGGAACGTGGGGACATTGATACAGTTTGCTACCAGTGGAGATGTTTCACCGATATACTAGGTACTGCAGTGGGTGGCCCAAAGCAACTACTGTGCTTGAAATCCTAAATACAGGTGGCCTGTGGTGTAGTGTGCTCACTGCTATAAAGAAAACATAAAAGAAAATGTAGCCTCGAGCGTAAATCAATAACACTAGAGAAAAAAAAAAAAAAAAATCACAGAATGCGAGTTGTAGTGTTGACGATAAAATCGAATGATCTAGCATTTTTTATTCAATGATTAAAACAACTGTGGACTCTCAGTGTGTTGTATAGGGCATGGTAATATTTCTAATAAAAAGTACATTAAGGATTCAGCTGTACAGGCGTTTCCAATCGTCAGTTATTTTAGAGATTACATTTTTGGAACATGAGGTTGTTTACAAAGTGCCATAGAAACAGTGGAAAGAGAGAAAAGCACAAGTGAGTGTGGAGAGCTACAAACTGATGTGGGAAATTTAGCCATAAAATCTCGGCGGGGGGGGGCAAGTCGTGTGCATCCACTGGAATTTAAAAACTCAGCGCGAGTAAAGATGGCGGGAGGGCAGCCACAACAGTGTTTGGGTGAGCAAAAAAGGCAAATCCAACTCCGTTGTCTGGGAAAAGTTAACGTTAGCTAACCCTGCGGTCCCACTGCCTCCCTGCTGTAGTAGACATTATATTCCCCTAACACGCTGAATTCACCTACCGTTTAAAACCTTTGGTTGGTGGTCATAGTGAGTGAAAATGTGACGTGTCATGCTTTTGGAATTGTCCGTTAGCTGTGTAGAGTTAGGTCTGATATCTGTAAAAGCTGAACCGACTTACAGTACTAAAACAGATTTAATTCTGATCTAAAGACTTTCTGTGAGATAAAGAACACTAAAAGATTATACCGTGGACACTATCCATTATATCCAAAGGTTAATGAGTAATCATGTTAAATGATTGGGATTTTAATATTGACCAAAATAATCGTGATTATTTTTCCCATAATCGAGCAGCCCTACTATATCTTACGTTTGGCTGCTTTTGGATTAGTTCCCCCTTTTCACGAATGCTGTAGTGCAAATTTAATTCTAGAAGAGTGATGGCTTTGGGTTTTCATGAGCACCAGCCCATGGGTGTTATTTGGTATGCTTTTAGCACTGTATTTTCCCATTTTCATCCAACACCTGTAATCAGTGATATGCATTTGCCCTTAGCTTGTGCTCTGTGGGGAACTGGGGACAAAAACTGGGCCTATCGCAAAGAAAAGTGAATTAATGTGCCACATAGCTTGGAGCCAAGGTCTCTAAAACCTCCACCGACCTCAGACAGGAAATTGGCAGCACCTTTTTATGGCCTCATCTAGAACAGGCTTTACACCGATGGCAGTATACTGACAACATTCTAAAAAAATTTTGTCAAGCAGCCACTGCAGTTAATTGAAACAGGTTTCTTCCACAAGTGAAAATAATGTAGATCTCATTCAATATATCTTAAACATTACAAAGACAACTCTGCAGTATGAAGTAGTTTTAAAAACACAGGTGCTGCTCAGTGACTTTGTTTGCCTCAGATATGCATGCTTTATTGTAGCATTCGCATCTTAGCACCATTCAGAGCCTAACAAAGCAGAATGAGCATGAAAGGCTTAAATTTCTTTGCCTCATTCGGGCTTATGCAAAGTATAACACTGATAATTTCCTCTTTTTGCCTCATTTTTCACCTTTTTATTTCATCGTCTTTTATCAGGAACGTGGAAATCCTGGAATCATTTCATCGTCCCAATAATGGACTCTAGCACTGCTAGTATGCAAATCCCTGACAAAGAGCTGTGGATAATCTAAATTGCTCATTTATTATAAGATTTTTTACATGATATGGAGCAAATGTGCCAATTGTGAAACTGAGCAGCAGCTAAGGAAAATTCCTGTTTCATTTTTCAACCATCTGTGCCCTTCTTATTGAACAAAAAAAAAAGTATTTTGAGTTTCTATAGCATGCAATGCCAAATTTTTAGAATGACAGAAATCAAGCCTCACTAGTCGTATCCTCTGTGGAATCATATCGCTGTCAGCTGCAGCATCTGGGTATGGATTTCTGAGTCAGGGACTTGCATTAGCATAATGATATATATATATATATATATATATATACACAACGCAGCTGACAAACAGAAAGTGAAGGCGAGACAAGGTTGTGTTTTCTGTCCAGAAATAGTACGGCTCTCTCTTTACAGAAAAAAAGGAGTCTTGGACATGTTTATTATACTGACCATGTCCAAGACTCCTTTTCCAAACTGTCCACGATTGAGTGGCATTGTGGGTGGTGTACTAGGTACCAAAGATTTTAACAAAGAAGAAGAATCTGAATGTCCATTGTAAGTAACGCTGTTAGCTTCTATGGTTTTCTTCATGTCAAGTCAGTGTTTAATCTAGAGATTCATTTGGAAAGTATTGATAGAAAGTAGACCTTGTTATCGAAATCTTGAAACAAGGTGGGTTTTTCTGGGCATACGTTAATGCACAACACTAATGTTCACGTCAGCTTGCAAATGGGAAAATATACATGTAAAATGAAGTGAAAAGTACAGAAAATAAATATGCTTTCACCTTCTGCACACATCCAAGGAGGATCATCCATCTTCTTTATCACACTGGCTCCCTCCCACTACTTTTCTGTCTTCATCTCCTCCCATCGGAGCTCTCAGCATATCTTCTAATTAATCAGGTCATACATTTTATCCCAGAATCATGAGTTTCTTTCTTTCCTCTCTTGACACAAAACTTGCTCTTTTTCTACACACCAAACACAGAATCTACTTTAACACCATGCCTGCATCAAAAGTCAAATTTCATGGGGGATTACAAACTGAGGTCAAAACACCCAATTTCATTGTTAGTTCTGTTTCATTTCCAGCGATGCACATTTCTTCCCCACATCAGCTGGGAAATAGGAGAGAAGCAGCAAGAGAGGAGGATGAGGTGGGGGTTGGGGATCTGATCAAAAGCACGGCGTCTTACAGCACATGAAGCTGTTTCATCATCTCTTGATCCTCTTCTGACACCCCATATGATGGAGTGGTTGATTCTGGTGTGTGCTTGTGTGTCTGTGTCTGTGTGTGTGTGTGTCTGTGTGTGTCTGTGTGTGTCTGTGTGTGTCTGTGTGTGTCTGTGTCTGTGTATGGGTGTGTATGTATAGTGACTGATGGATGGTTGAGATGAATATGCTGAGCCTATACAAATGTCAATTTCCTCGGTGATCTTTAGTACCTGGGTTCCTGAGAGGCATTTCTTTACCATGGCAGTGTGATGTGTTTCTTAGAACTGGAAGTGTCCAGATTTTGACTAGAAGACTGCACAGTGTTACAATTGAGTAAACGTTTCGAGATTGTCATGGAATTAAACCCCACTGTGACACAGTTTAATAAAAAGTATATTATTTGTTAGTAGCAAAGCCCACCATTCCCACATGGGAATGAAAGTGCCTTCACACACACAAATCCTGGTTTTGTGCAACAGGCCCCTGAGCTCTCATTTGTAAAGGTTGTTTATGCACAACCTGGCCCGAAAACATTTATACGCCACTTTCCACGTAAAGGTTGTGATTTATATATAAAAAACTTGACAGGAGAATGTGCGGTCCTCCACACAAACTTTGACCAATGCGTACTCATGGTTGGAGACAATGGGATTTGGCGACGCAGACGGTGAGGAGGTGAACTGATGTCAGACTGCAGAAAGTAAATGTGGGAATAATGATTATGCTTAATATAACATTCTTTCTCTACATATAATCTTGTTATGATGAAGATAAGTCCAGCAGTTATTTGAGTTTGTACTGAGTGATAAAAAACAATCCAACTTAAATCTCAAATCAAAATTTGTTAATATTTAATCAGCGCTGTCTCACCGTCACATTGTCCGTTACTGAGCGCAGGAGGATGAGATGGCCCAACTGCATCTAACCGCATTAGAAAATGGCAGAACCCAGTGTAAATACCTGTCTGTCTTTTAATTCTCTGCATATATAATCAAATGTCAAATTTCGGAAACACAGCTGTTAAGCCCTCGCACTATCGTTTCACTTAAATATTTGCCAGGGTCATTAACATACTAATCAGCATTCACGTGGTGCTTTGCATTGACTATTTATGGTTACGAATGGGTGTGCAAATAATCTCGCAAAGCGGCAAGGCAGTGTTGTGTATTGCACATTTCAGCAGCAGGGCAATTCCAAATGCTTTACACAAACAGTTAAACAGTTAAAAAATAAAAACAGACAAAACACAAGAACAAAAGTTACTGTGCAATATAAGAAATTAAACATTGAAGAAATGAACAGCCATTTAAAGAAAGGCAACCTCAAAAAAAAATAAAGTCTTCAGCCTCGATTTAAAAGAACAGAGTAGCAGCGGATCTGCAGTTTTCTGGGAGTTTGTTCCAGATATGAGGAGCATGTTTAGGTCTGACTCTGGGGACAGAAAGCAGACCTGTCCCAGATGACCTGAGAAGTCTGGGTGGGTCTTAGTGTAGTATCCATCCATCCATCTTCATCCGCTTATCCTAGTCGGGTCGCGGGGGCAGCAGCTACAGTAGGGGACCCCAAACTTCCCTTTCCCGAGCCACATCAACCAGCTCCGACTGGGGGATCCCGAGGCGTTCCCAGGC